>NC_068359.1:931353-1126353 GCF_020536995.1 Dreissena polymorpha | reverse complement strand
TAGCATAACAAGTTTGAATGCAATAGCATTGATACTTAAGGAATTAAATGGACCTAAACACAAAACTTAACCAAAATTTTCAATTTTCTAAGTATAAAAAGGGCACATAATTCTGTCAAAATGCATGCCAGAGTTATGTAACTTCGCCTGCCCAGTCCCCTCATGATAGTTAGTAAGTGTACCAAGTTTGAATGCAATAGCATTAATACTTTATGAGAAAAGTGGACCTAAACGCAAAACTTAACCGGACGCTGACGCCAACGCAGACGCCGACGCCAAGGTGATGACAATAGCTCATAATTTTATTTCAAAAAATAGATGAGCTAACAAACCATTTATTCAAACCAGTAATAAATTGAGTATGTAGTTTCTCCATTAACCCTTTCCCACTCAGAATCTTAGTTACAATGGTAATTCGCAAACAGCATAAAACCAGAACAGCCTTCGAGTTACTCGCAGTCTGTTCAAGTTTTATGCTGTTTGTTACTCACCAGTATCTAGGTTTCGGAAATGTCAGGCTTTTAAAACTTGAATCTCATAAGAAAGGTCTTTAAATAAATTGAACTTTCTAACGGACTACAAACACAAAAATATGTAACTATCTAAGTGGTCATGGGTTAATTTGTGTACTGATTTGGTGATTATCTTGCTTAACCTTGTGTTATATAGCCAACCAGTACATTGATTGTCACATCAATACAATCATATAAAATATTGTTGTAATGAAATCTTGCTCAAGGTCGCTCATATTGCTCAAGAATAAGTTAATATTGCATGATCCAGATGTTTGTTGATTAAGGAGTTGTGTACCAATACAGAAATGCAGACCTGCTATTATGCTGTCATCAATATTACAGTCACAATACATTTCTGTAGGGTTTATTCTAGTGTGTCATCCAAGTACTGTGAATGCAAATGAAGGATAAAACGCTGTGAACAAGGTTTTGTTTCTAATGATTTCGATTTTGAATCATACAGTGTGCATTGGTTGTCACCTGGTCTTCCTCAGGAACAACTGGATTAGCTGGTAAATTAAACAATATAAACAATTTTTATACCTCAACCTGTAATGCCCTTTGTTTCACTTCGACCACAAAGCCATCCATTTTTTTCATAGTTGTCTGAAACTGAAATTACAACAAATTACACAATTGTCTTTAGGACATTGATGCCCCTATATTCCACATCTGTCTAAGACACCTTTCATTAAAAAAGACTTGAAAGCCAGAAATAAAAAAATCAAATGCTGGTTAATTTGTCTGTTAAGTATCGTGTCTTACACAAAAGAACTTTAGTTATATTTAAATTTTTATTTTTGCTTAAAAGGGCCATTACACCTCATACAAAGTTCCATCATTCTTGCAGCAATACTTTTTGAGTGGCGCATGACACATAAATTTAACAAAGGGACAGCCAGACAAGGAAAAATTCATATTAAACATCTCTGAAAGAGTGGTCAATGTAATAACAAACTCTATATAATGCCTTTAGCTCACCTGAGCCGAAAGTCTTAATGGTGAGCTTAGGTTATTGTATCTCGTTTGTTTGTCAAATCTTCCAAATTATGTTTGTTTTTAAATGGACCATGCTCTGTGAACAGGGGGTTCAATGCATGTGCGTACAGTTTCATCCCAGATTAGCCTGTGCAGGTCGACATTTCGACCTAAACTGGATTTTTGCTAAGAATAGACTTTCTTTAAATAAAAATATATCATGAAAGCGGAATATTAAATTCAACTTTCTCCACATTTTGAACAAATTAATGTAACCATGGATGACAGAAGACTCACAGCTTTAAACGATGATGCAAACTTAACAGGCATAATGAGTTATCATGAAGGTTGTTCCCCCCCCCCCCCCACATTATGAAGTCTTGAGGGCCAAAGTTGTTCTCTTGTTTTGGTTCTTCTTCATCAATATTAGGTCATTCATACCTGTAGGAAATAGTGAAAGACTAGAACAATAATTTACAAGTCATGCACAGCAAATTATTGATACAATTTATCATTTCATGAAATTATTTAAGTGGAAACTACCTTATTATTATTATAATTAAGCCCTCAATAAACATACCAGGCCTTGAATCCTTTCAAAGTGCTCCTTCCATCTCTGAGCCTCTTGGCCTTGGTTTGAGCACTGGTCCTCGCTTCCTCAACGTCTTTCACCAATCGGGCAACTTAACCAGTGCCCTGTGCCTCCCCAGACAGGCCCTGAGGTGCCAACTCAGGCTGGGATAGATGGACTCCTCAGAGATGGAAGGAGACAGTTGGTTTGCCGGCGTCTGGGGCGTCTGTTGGACTGTGCTTGGGGTGGACCTTGGCCCTGTAAAAAATATAATAATTATTAGGGCTATACAGTGCTTACTCTTCAGAATAATATACATCTATCGAGAAAACTGAATATCCAAGACTACAACAAACTAATTCCATAACATATTTTCATGTTTGTGATGGCTTGGACCATTCTAAATGAGGTGAACACAATTTTTGTAAGTGTGTTTAAAATACCCAATTGCCTTCATCTGCTTTAAAATATTGCATGTTTTGACTTTTACTATATGTACGATCAACCTTTTTCTCTTAAAAACATCAAACATTCCCTGTTGCATATTGACCTGTTTAAGAGCCTTGTTATTGAAAATAAAAAAACAATTTGTAATAGAGTAATTTGTACAGAAATGAACGAGGACATAAAACCATTACTACCATGAATTTACCAATAAGCTTAATACGCACAAATTTGTGATATTTAAATTTGGCCACATTTATTCACTCATTTGCTTATTTGAGGAACAACACAAACTCTAATGAATGCATGCTTTAGGAAGATAGAAAATTGTAGTGTGTAAATAACAGAGTGTAGTAAGTTCATACACAAAAATTGTTAGATAAACAACAACTCCTATTTACCAATATTACAAGCCACATGAATTTATGCATACCAACATTCTCCTTACCATACTTATTACAACTTTGCCTGTCAACTACATTAACATCTTCTGATAACTTTTAATGCCATCACACACACAACTTTGTACCTCACGTATGAATACTTTGATTAACAAACTAATACACATACCTTCTTTGCCATGACTATGACTGTAAGACAAACTTATCAGACAAATAGACATACTTTTTTGCAACAACTATAACTGTCATACAAATACACCACGTCCCTTCTATCATCTATAACTGTGAGACTATCGCAAATACCTCTCTTCTTTTTCAAATTATGAATGTTGGATGGATAAACATATCTTCCTGTCACAACTATAATATTAAGTTAAATACACATTCATATCCTGCCACAATATCTTTCTTACCACAACAATGACTATTAGATAAAAACACACATCGTTCTTACCAAAACTATCACTGTTAAATGAATACACATATCTTTCTTACCACAACTATGACTATAAGTCTTATACGGCCCTGAAGATCGGATGAAAACTATTTGAATTAGAGAGCGGACACGAAAAGGGTGACAGACTGACGGACAGTGCGAAAACTATAAACCCCCTTTTCTTCGAAAGGGGGCATAAAAAAAACAAGGAAAAAACTTTGAATATATGCAAGCTTCCACTGTTGATTATGTCTTTAACACGATGTTCTACATGAATGATGATCAACATAGAGGTGGTTAATTCCATGTTTTACTCAAAAATGTATGCTATTCTTGAATATTCCAATTTAAATAATATTTTTTTATCTAAGATTTAAGTCTAAGAGATTAATAGCCAAATACCTCACAGGATCCACATAAACATTCAAAGGACGTTATTTTTATATTTTCCACCCTTAACATTCATATGGTAAGGGCATACATGCCATACGTCCCGGCTTGTCCGGGACAGTCCCGGAAATGAAGAACTTGTCCCGCTGTCCCGGAAATCTGTCAAATGTCCCGGAATTTACTAAATCCATATATACATGTACCTTATCTTAGGCTTAACTGCACCTCAAATCTGTGTATATCTGCAGCGTCTCCATGACAATGCCTACCCGAATAGGCAGACTACGCTACGTGTCAAAATCAATCAATTAACAGGGGTCCTGTTATCATATCGATTGTCTCACGTTCGCGGTCAAACAGAAAAGGCAGCATTGTTTAATGTGGTTGTTAATTGACTTTAATCTACTACGTCATTATTTCCCACTGCGTAAGGGCAAAGGATAGTTGTTCACACATCTGAAGTCCAACATCGCTGAGTAAAAAATTAAACACTAAGATCACGAGTGAAATGTGTATAGCAGCGAAACAAGTGTGTAACTAATGTGTGACTGTCCGGATTTTAAGTTGATGATTTACCGGTACTGTTTTGTTGTCTTTGTTTTATTGTGATTGGTTGTATGTATTGTGAATTGATTTGAGTTGACGATCAAACGGTACTGTATTGTTGTATTTTTTATTATATAAATGTTATAAATGAATAAAGGCGTATCAACAACTACGCGTTACACACGGGTCTTAATAACAATAACGCAGTGACGTCACCATCTATGTTTAGAACCCTTACACTGAAAACACGTGGCTTGTATTTAGTAACAGAAGTAGTAATGTTTAATTTGACGTTAATAGATCAAGTGTATTTCGGATAGGCTTTCAAACTTTTGCAATTAACGATGCGAAACAAAAAAAACGTACCAAAAATGCATATGTCTATAAATATCGCTACATTTTATACATGTCCCGGAAAATCGGCAAAAGTCCCGGACAATTTAACTCGATGTCCCGGAATTGGTCTGAAAAATTATGGCATGTATGTACTATAAGATGAATACACATTTCTTACAACAACTATGACTGAATGCACATACATTTTGTATCTTTCTTACAACAACTATGACTATTAGAGGAATATGCATCTTTATTAGCACAACTATGACTATTACATGAAAACACATATCTTTCATACCACAACTATGACTATTAGATGAATACACATATCTTTCTTACCATAACTATGAGTATTAGATAGATACACATATCTTTCTTTAACCACAACTATCACTGTTAGACAAATACACATATCTTTCTTACCACAACTTTGACTATTAGACAAAAACACATATCTTTCTTACCACAACTATCACTGTGAGGTGAATACACATATCTTTCGTACCCCAACTATGACTATTAGATGAATGCACATTTCTTTCTTACCACAACTATCACTGTTAGATGAATATGCATATCTTTCTAACCACAACTATTACTATTAGATGAATACACATACCTCTTTTTTACCACAACTTTGACTATTAGATGAATACACATATCTTTCTTACCACAACTATCACATTTAGATAAATACACATATCTTTCTTTGCTCTAATTATGAATGTTAGACATTAAAACACATCTTTCTTGCAACTACAATACCGGTAATTGTAAAAAAACACACATACATGTAACTTTCTTGCCACAACTATAAATGTAAGACAAATATCCATACTTTTCTTGACACAACTATTACAATCAGACAAATACAAATACCTCTATTGCCATTATTATGACTTTTAGAAGAATACATATACCTTCCTTTAATGAAAAATATCTGACAATATTTGCATGACAATCTCATTTATGAACTCCAGAATCTTTTCAGGTTATAGGAAATGGGCATTTGGCAGCAACTGATTGAATCGTCCAACAGGACAATTATAACTATATTAACTTGTGACAAACTGACGTTAAGATCTGTTTTCATGAATGGAGGATATGCTGTTAGAAATTTTACGTTTAATTGTGGCTTTATGCCATAAATATAAATTTGCTAGATTCACACATGTGTATCCATGTTTCAAGTTTCATGAAAAAATAATCAGAACTTAAAGTTATCGCAGGGTCCAGAATACCATCATTTTCAGCAGTATTTCTAGTCTATTTGTTGCCATAGCAACCAAAATTTTTGATGTAGGAATGAAATGAAATGACGTGCATAATATCCATATTGCCATCTATTCATGTTTCAAAAAATATTAAGAACTTTAAAAGTTATCACAGGATCCAGAAAAATGTGACAGACTGACTGACTGACGGACTGACTGACTTACTGACTGACAGACGGAGCAAAAACCATATGTCCCCTAGTGAAACCGGTAGGGGACTAATTACAATGGACAGGTAATTTCTAATTCTGTCTTAATATAGGTAAACACTCGTTTGGAGGCACATATATTTGGCTTATTTGTTATTTAAGTTTTTTGTTAAAAAGCCATAATAGATAAAACACCTTTTCTGTTGACAAAATTGGCTTCTGTTGTCTGGAGATGAACATGCTTAACCATATGGTGTTTGTTGTCAGTGGCAAGCGTCCAAATATGTAACAGCATTTGCAAAGCTCTGCTTTTGGAATCATTTACAGAAAACAAAGGTGACGCAAATTGTTAAGAACAATCCCAATTGACACATATTGAATACCTATATTAAGCATGTTCAGCCTCCATTGGTTATCTTAACTACTTAGTCTTTCTTGAAAACACCAAGTAAACCAATTTCAGCCTAGTGTCTATAAAACGGGCCTTTGCAAACGGCTAGACCAAGATCAGACGCCGCATGATGGATGAAGGATGAGAGAATCCACTAGGCTTAAATGGGTTAAGTTTGATCTCCTTTTTCAAGAACCGCTAAGAAGTTATGACTAAACCAACTTCATACACATTATATATATATTTTTTTTAAATCTCAAACACAATTATCTTCCATACTGGAAGGACAATTTTGTTGGATTATTAGTATCATTGCGTACCATTTGCGACCCTAGTTTTTAACGGAAGTATGTATGACTGAGTATTTATGGTAGGGACCGTATAGTGATCTATTCTGCTACTAGACAATCTTAGATAGTGTTTTTCCCAGGCCATTTTTAGCGTGGCGAAAAGCCACGCCGCCCTCACGGATAGCCACTCTGCCCAGTGTCAAGATTATTGTTAGAAAATGGGATAAGACAAACATGGTTTCATTTATATGTTAGTGGATCTGTGTATAATCAGATTCATATGCATATACTGCTTTATTATGTTTGTCGTGCTGTACAGTTTATTTAAAAAGCATGGAACTTAAATGTATCTTGCTAGATGTTTAAAATAACATTGCGAGTAAATTGATCGCTAACAATATGCAAACAGTCGTTTCCGTGACATACATCCACCGAGAAGATTACAAATAAATAAATAATGTTGTTGCTATCTATAACATTTTTATGCATCGTTGATTATCACAGACAAATACTTTGAAATTGATAATAATAGTGATTTCAATATATTATATTTTGAGGTTCTACTTCTAGAGCTTGACTTTGAGACAATTAACATGTTTATACTTATTAATGTTTTTTTTGTGGAAAACTTCAATTGGGATTTTTTAGGTCCCATTTGGGAAAAAGATATACTTTATTTCAATTGGGAATGGGTCCCCTTACTGGACCCAAATTTGAACAAACAAAAACACTGTAAGAGGAGGTGCTGTAAAGGCTTTTGATAATTTAAGCCATTCTGCTCAAGCCTATGATGCTGTAAAAGATAGGTTGAATGAAAGTGTGAGAAGGGCTTCCCTCATTATTAACAGATTTCTTGATGAGCTTGAAACCCCCATGAAACTACCTTAATAAAATACATGTTAAAATGTGTCTGAGCACCATGAAAGAACATTCAATTTTTGTTTGGTACCTCTGAGACTATCCTGGCTGGATGAGCTGGAGGGGCGGGAGGAGGCTTGAGCTTCGTTGGCGGGCGTTGTTGGCACAGCTGGCATGGCTGGCATGGGTGGGGGGGCTGGCGTGGATGCCATGTCAACTGCTGGAGCTGGCGTGCCTGGCCTGGCTGGCGTTGTGGCAGCTCGAGTGGGCGTGCTTGGCGATCCTGGCCTGGCTGGCGAGGTTGCAGCCTGTGAGAGTGTGCCTTGTGTGCCCGACCTGGCTTGCGAGATGGCAGCCTGATTGGGCGTGCCTGGCACAAAAAAATGAAACAGTTGTACATGCACAATAATTGCAACAAGAGCTGTCAGAGGACAGCGCGCTCGACTATTCGAGTACTTGACAGTATAACTTAAGCCATCATTAGGAAATTGTTCATATTCAATAATTTATTAGACGATCTTTAAAAAATAAAAAAAGGAAAAAATAAAAATAACAATTTGGGGGGGGGGGGGTAGGGGGGTGAGAGGGGGATGTGGTAATTTATTAGACAATGTTTAAAAAAAAAAAAAATTTTTGGGGGGGGTGAGGTTGGAGGGGGGGGGGGGAGGGATTCTGGTAGGGGCGTGGGGTATTGTTTGGGTGGAATCCATTGTGGTATTCAGGTAAGTGTTATTTTGTCAAAGTAATAATAAAATGTGATCATAAATAAAGAAGTTATGGCAATTTAAGCAAAAGGTTCAATTATCTAAGTGTAAAAGGGGCCATAATTATGTCAAAATGCTTGATACAGTGGTCTGCTCTTGTTTATAGGTTGGGGTCATGTTGGTAAACAAGTATGCAACATATAAAAGCAATATGTCAAAGGATATAGGAAATATTTGGGGTAGTACGCAAACTTTAACATAGATTTATCAATAATATGCATATTTTAAGTATAAAAGGGGCAATAATTATGACAAAACGCTTGATTAGAGTTGTCTGCTCTTGTTTATAGGTTGGGGTGATGTTAGTAAACAAGTATGCAAAACATAAAAGCAATATGTCAAGGGACAATGAAAATAAATGGGGTAGTACGAAAACTTTAACATTTGCTGCATATTCTAAGTGGAAAAGGGGCTACAATTATGACAAAATGCTTGATAGAGTTGTCTGCTCTTGTTAATAGGTTGGGGTCATCTTGGTTAACAAGTATGCAAAATATGAAAGCAATATGTCAAGGGACAAAGAAAATATTTGGGGTAGTACAAAAAACTTTAACATTTGCACGCAGACGCAAACGCAGACGCCGGGGTGAGTAGGATAGCTCCACTATATATAATTCATATATAATAGTAGAGCTAAAAAGACAATGAATGTTTTTATTTCATGCCAAAGATGCTTCACTAGCTATAAATTACCACTGAGAATAACCAATCTATGTTTCTGTTAAAAATTGAACCATCCGGCTAAGATCTTATTATGAAAATAAAAATGAAAGCTCAAGAACTATTGGTAGCGGAGTGTGACTTCCATATTTCTTTTATGATGAATGGCTAGTTATATTTGTTGTTTTATCAATCCATATCACCGTGTTTAAGCAACTCTATGGCTCTGTAGGGGACTACCCTGGCTGGTAGGGCTTTCCTTGCCAATTGGGAAGGAGGGGGATCTGTTGTTATTGCATTAACAATATAAAATTTGAACTGGTGTAGAAGAAACCCAACTATGTTTCCAATTATTAAAACAATGAACAACCTGTTGTCACAGCCAGTGACATACCAAACGGCCAATCCAGGCTCGTCTCAGGCGTGGCAGGCTCACTAGTTGTCACCATTGTTGGCACTGAAACATGACGCATTTAACTTGTAGGACAGACTTATGTGAGCATAACTCCCTCTGTTTCCTCTCCAGACAAATATATAACATCCACATGCAATACTTACAACACACTATCGTAGCCATCCCACTTTCGGCTTCTTAATTACTATACATCATCCAAGACGCATGTTGTATTTTAAAACAAATTTTCTTAAAGTAAAATTCATTTTAATTATTAAAATAATGACGGACGGACAGACTGACTGACTAACTGACTGACTGACTGACGAACAGACAGATGGACAGTTCAATAACTATATGCCACCCTTCAGGGGCATAAAAAAGTTATGGTGAAAGTTAAAGTTTTCGGACATACGGACAGATGCCATATATTTGACCTTTGATCTTTTAGGATGACCTTGACCTTTCACCTTTCAGAATATGAAGCTCCATAAGATACACATGCATGCCAAATATCAAATTGCTATCTTCAATATTGAAAAAGTGACGGCCAATGTTAAAGTTTTTGGGACAGACGGAAAGACGCCATATATGTGACATCTGACCTTGAAGGATGACCTTGACCTTCATCTTTCACTACTCAAAATGTGCAGCTCTATTAGATACACATGCATGCAAAATATCAAGTTGCTATCTTCAATATTGAAAAAGTAATGGTCAATTTTTAAGTTTTCGGAATGACAGACAGACGCCATATACATGTATTTTACATTTGACCTTGAAGGATGACCTTCACCTTGTCCTTTAACCACTCAAAATGTTCAGCTCCATGTGATACACATGCATGCCAAATATCAAGTTGCTATCTTCAATATTGAAAAAGTTATGGCCAAGTTAAAGTTTTTGGATGGACAGACATACACCATACATTTGACATTTGAATATGAAGGATGACCTTGACCTTCCACCACTCAAAATGTGCAGCTTTAAGAGATGCACATGTCTGCCAAATATCATGTTGCTATGTTCAATATCAAAAAAGTTATGGTCATTAAAGTTTTTGGACGGACGGACAGACTGACTGAGGGACAGGTCATCTGCTATTTGCCATCCTACCGGGGGCATAAAAAGAAAAGAATCCACGTAAGAAAAGAGTGTAAAAAGAACAAAATAAATAGAATAATCAGTAACAAAGTATATTCACTGTACAATATAGTCAATAACTTGTTGACAAAAATCACGAAATGCATGTGCTCAACTCATGAGCACATGTAAAATCCCGGAAAAAAATTGAAAAACAATCATCAACAAAATACAAGAAAAGATTTCTGAATAGAGCAGAAACGATAAATTATGCAATTCATCAATTTTAAACCCAAACCACCGCACAGAATTGAACAAAAAGACCAAAATTCAAAGCCGATGAAAAATGGCGTTCTGCACGATGTGTCTCCAGAAAAGTAAGGAAGCGGCGAAAGTCTATAAAGATTTTAACAGCAGTGTCTTTATAGATTTGAACGTCTTACCCTAACCCAAACCCTAGCTCAAGTCAAATCTTCATAGACAGGGTGAAAAAATCTCTATCGACTTGAATGTCTAACCCGAACACTAACCCTACCCCTAACCCTTACCCAAGTCAAATCTTCATAGACAGGGTGAACAAATTTCTATAGACTTTCGCCTTAACGGAAAAGTAAGATGAGTTACAGCATACATGCCATAATTTTTCAGACCAATTCCGGGACATTGAGTTAAATTGTCCGGGACTTTTGCCGATTTTCCGGGACATGTATAAAATGTAGCGATATTTATAGACATATGCATTTTTGGTACGTTTTTTTTGTTGTTTCGCATCGTTAATTGCAAAAGTTCGAAAGCCTATCCGAAATACACTTGATCTATTAACGTCAAATTAAACATTACTACTTCCGTTACTAGATACAAGCCACGTGTTTTCAGTGTAAGCGTTCTAAACATGGATGGTGACATCACTGCGTTATTGTTATTAAGACCGGTGTGTAACGCGTAGTTGTTGATACGCCTTTATTCATTTACGCTGGGCGTTTTGACATGGCAAACGCAATTCAAATTCACTTATTATTTTTAACGTTATGTTTACTCGGGCTTTAGAACAAGACAATAATAAACCTAGTGAGAATGATGTTTTTATATGCTTACTTTTTTACTCAATTTCTTTGTCGGTTAAACGTGCGCACATAAACTGCTTTTAATTTTTTACAGTACTCAGCGATGTTGGACTTCAGATGTGTGAATAACTATCCTTTGCCCTTACGCAGCGGGAAATAATGACGTAGTAGATTCAAGTCAATTAACAACCACATTAAACAATGTTCGACAATCGATATGATAACAGGACCCCTGTTAATTGATCGATTTTGACACTTAGCGTAGTCTGCCTATTCGGGTAGGCATTGTCATGGAGACGCTGCAGATATACACAGATTCGAGGTGCAGTAAAGCCTAAGATAAGGTACAAGTATGTATGGATTGTGTAAATTCCGGGACATTTGACAGATTTCCGGGACAGCGGGACAAGTTCTTCATTTCCGGGACTGTCCCGGACAATCCGGGACGTATGGCATGTATGGTTACAGTCTTGATATCCGGTTAGGTTACATTGTACTATGTTTAATCTAATCCGTTTCAGTTAGAGAGGTGACAGAATTCTGGCACTTTAAGATTTCTTGAGGAGCTAACCCTGTGACCTTGAAAGGTATAGCTAGGGATAGCAGGTATGTATTTAGGACATTAAAACTAATACTTTATAGCTACTCTATTCTCAGGCATCATTTACCATAATGCTCTGGTATTCTCCTCAAAATTCTTAATTTGGCAAAGACCAGTACCTTGGGGTCAATGGGATTTGCTTTGGCTCAAGAGTAACATTTTTATCCTGAAAGGTCACAGTCGCAGGTCAGTACATAAAGTATTCATGATGACTCAGCAAGGACCTGTAAATTTATTCTGATTAACACACACACAAGAATGGCAATGGAAGGTTTCATTAAATGTACAAGCTTTTTCATTTATTCTTTAGATTACTGAAAATGCTAGATGTTTCAGTTGAAAATGGAACCTTCCTGCCGGTACTCAAATGCTAATTATAGGTTACTTAGTGTCAGAATGAAGTTGACATGAGCTTTCATTCTGTTTTTTCATAACACAGACCACCAAAAAACATTAATTTTAAATTTGGTATGTGTTTGTTTTAATAAGTTTATTTGTTTGTTCCATGATGGAAACGAAATAAAATATATGTTAACAAGCAATGTGTTTGTGAAACACTATGTCCCCATATATTTGACCTTTGACCTTGAATAATGACCTTGACCTTTTACCACTCAACATGTGCAGCTCTATAAGATACAAATGCATGCCAAATATCAAGTTGCTATCTTCAACATTGCAAAAGTGTACCATAAAATGAGCGATTTTGACTCATATATTTGATCTTTGACCTTGAAGGATGACCTTGACCTTGACTTTTTACCACTCAAAATGTGCAGCTCCATGAGATACACATGCATGCCAAATATCAAGTTGCTATCTTCAATATAGAAAACGTTATTACAAAATGTTGGCGCAAACCTACAGACCAACAGACAGGGCAAAAACAATATGTCCCCCACTGTAGTGGTGGGGAACATAAAAAATGTGTCTGAGCACCATGAAAGAACATTCAATTTTAGTTTGGTACCTTTGAGTCTAGCCTGGCTGGTGGGGCGGGAGGGGGTCTGAGGTTGCATGGCTTGCCTTGCTGAGGTGGCGAGGCTTGCCTGGCTGGTGGGGCCTGAGGTGACGAAGCTTGCCTGGCTGGTTGGGCCTGAGGTGGCGAGGCTTGCTTGGCTGGTTGGGCCTGAGGTGGCGAGGCTTGCCTGGCTGGTTGGGCCTGAGGTGGCAAGGCTTGCCTGGCTGGTGGGGCCTGAGGTGGCATGGCTTGCCTGGCTGGGGGGGCCTGAGGTGGCAAGGCTTGCCTGGCTGGTGGGGCCTGAGGTGGCGCGGCTTGCCAGGCTGGTGGGGTCTGAGGTGGCGAGGCTTGCCTGGCTGGTGGGGCCTGAGGTGGCGAGGCTTGCCTGGATGGTGGGGCCTGAGGTGGCGTGGCTTGCCTGGCTTCCACACCGACCACTGAAAAACATAAATTTTAAGTTTGGTATGTGTTTGTTTTAATAAGTTTGTTTGTTGTTGCACTTGTGCTGCAATATGACAATAATTAGGACATTCTGTTTCTTATCAATACAGACCACCGAAAAACATTAATTTTAAGTTTGGTATGTGTTTGTTGTAGTGTTTTTCTTAGATTTATAAGTTAATTATCAGAGGTTAATTCTTGTTGAAAGATTTTCCAGTTTAACAATTTAAAAATTTGAAAATTAAAACAAAACTGTTGGAAAGCATATAATGCAAAGAAAATATGTTAGTTCGGTAGATAAGCAGTGTTTACCCACTCAGAGTCTTATACAGTAAATAAGCCATTTAGCCTTACATGAATAAGTTAATCTCTTGGATAACTTTTGAATTTATTTGATAATCACACAAACACATATTTTCTGTCAAGAGCAATAATCTCAATCACATACATACCCTGAGCATGGACCATGGGGACATGCGCTGGCTGGCCAGCTTGAACCAGCTGAAACTGGTTGACTATGGCCTGGAGCTGGTCAACCAGTGCCTTCATATCCCTGAGCTGAGCGTTAGCAGCTGAAAAGTGGAAAAATAATGCAAATAATTTAGCTTATTACCTTACCAAAAGCATGGGCAAACAAGAGATGTGTTTGTCAGAAACACAATGCCCCCTATTGCGCCACTTTGAAGCCATATATTTGACTTTTGACCTTGAATGATGACCTTGAACTTTCACCACTCAAATTGTGCAGCTCCACAAAATACACATGCATGCGAAATATCAAGTTGCTATCGTCAATATTGCAAAGTTATTGCAAAAGTTTCACCAAGGTAGTTTTGGAAGCCATATATTTGACCTTTGACCTTGAGAATGACCGTAACCTTAACCTTTTACCACTCCAAATGTGCAGCTCCACAAGATACATAACTTTTATGCATGCAAAATATACAGTTGCTATCTTAAATATCGCAAAAAATATTGCAAAAGTTTAACCAAGGTTAAAGTTTTGGAACGGAATAACAGACAGACAGACAGAAAGACAGGCCAAAAACTAATTTTAAAAGAGAAGTTTGTTTATGATAAACAATATCTTTTTACGGAAATCGGTAGCGCGTTTTACGCCATCAGATTTTGGGTGGAAATACAACTTGGGTACAGTCTAATATTGACCGGAACTTAATGTGGTTTTCTAAACTCAGCATTTTACTTAGACTTCAATCTGTTCCATGGAGTTATTAAATTTCCCAACACTTGAAGTTATAAAAAGGGAGTTCTCCACTGATTTTGCAGCTGAAGTGTCACTTAATTGTGAATGTCTGATGTTTTCATCGACTGAAAAGAACTTCCCTACATTCAATAAGATTCAGTAAATGAGAGAATTCTATATTCTTGTTATTTGAATTGACACATAGTTGTCACATAAATAAGAGGCTTCCCAGCATGTGCATTATTTTGTTAATGACGTACCATTTTGTCCAATTCCAGATAGACCTACAGTAGAACTTGCACGTCTTTCACGTCAGGAACTTGAAAGTCTTTCAAGTCCAGCAGGAGCTACAAAGGAACATCGTGATAAGGTAAATCATAAGAGGTATTTAAATTAAGAACTATGATAAAACAAGAGATGTGTGTGTCAGAAACACAATGCCCGCTAATGAGGCGCTTTTTTAAAACTCTTACCTTGAAGGATGACCTTGACCTTTCACCACTCAAAATGTGCAGCTCCATGAGATACACATGCATGCCAAATATCAAGTTGCTATAATGTCATGGCGTTTCTTCACTGTACGCCATCTTGGAATGTTGACTTGTGGGTAATTTGTGTATAGCAACACACTGCGGTATTTCCATATACCATGGCTGTTCTATATTTAAGCATCAGGTAAGAAAGCTGCACTATTTTTAGCAGATGTTAGGTTAATTTTAAGTTCATATAGTCTGTTTTAAATAGTTCAGTCATTTAAAGTCTATTATAATGGGAGAGTTCCATAATTGGTCTTGGCCGTTATTGTGACCCGGTTTTGGTCACACAGTGACCAATATGTGGTCACAGTGACCAACCTTGTGTTACAGTGACCACATATTGGTCACAAGTGGAAAGCTGCGGGTATATTATAAAGTGACCAAATTTTGGTCTCAGGGGAGCTCTAGTTATAATCTTTAAAGGGGTAACATCTATCACATATTTTTCCTTTGAAAAGTAAGTTTAACATTAACAAAAGTGACATTGGTATTGGACCATTGAATTTTGAGATATAAATAATAGCTTGTTTTGAATTCTTTTAATTATTGAGTAATTCAACTACTTAGTCTAATTTTAACAACATTTTTTGTACCTGAATACATTTAGAGAAGCACCATTGAATCTTTGTCATCCATTATTATTATGTTAGTGACTATGCTTATAACTTGTCAGAAAACTTTAAGTCTGATAAATAACACGTTTCATTGAATAAATTTGAATATTTAATAAGTTATAAACGTTAATTATGAATAAACTTGTTGAACATTTAATACCAGAATTGCGTTATAGATTATGAATTGAGTACATGTACCACGGAACGCAAGAATATTGGTAAACATTTGCTGTATATGGTAAGAATATTTGTTCAACTTGCGATGCAGTTTGTGGAAGCCAAGAATAAATATGTGTATGAACAATTGAATATAAATTGTTTTAATGCATACCTTAATTTATTGGGATAACAGTCAATATATTCCTCTTACGATTATCTCTTTTATAACATGAATGTGCAACATCCAGTACATTAACTATATATCATATGAGTGCTGTTCTTGGAAAACTGGGCTGAAAGCATGTTCAAAAGTGTCGTTTTCGATAAGTATTTAGAGTCCAAACAGGCTTCTAAGGGACAACTCTTTCCTCCTTAACTGGGTTTTTGTTAAAAAGAGACTTTAAGGCCATTAACGGGAAGTGTTTTCCCTGATAATCCTGGGAGAAAATAGTGTATAGGGTACTTGATTTTAAGTATGCATTTAGTACAAGGATTATGTTTGTGTTCTTTTCATTCAATTTTTAAAATCAGTAACCATAGAAACAGATAATTATTCAACATTCATTTTAAATTGTAACAAGAGTTCCGCAGTCGGGGACATATGCCCCCAAACCTATTTCAATAGAGGTCATCTACTATCCAAGGCCAATAAACACGTGAAGTATCATGCCAATCGGTCAATTTGTTGATGTGTTATTGATCAGAAACAATTTTTACACTTATTGTGACAGTGATCTTGACCTTTGACCTTGTGACCCCAATTTCAACAGGGATCATCTACTGTCCAAGGCCAATGCACATGGGAAGTATCAAGCCAATCGGTCCATTTGTTGACAAGTTATTGATCAGAAAAGATTTGACCACGGATTGTGACAGTGACCATGACCTTTGACCAAGTTACCACAATTTCTATAGGGGTCATCTACTGTTCACGTCTAATGCACATGGGAAGTATCAAGCCAATCGGTCAATTTGTTTACAAGTTATTGATCTGAAACAATTTTCACACTTATTGTGATAGTGACCTTGACCTTTGACCTCGTGACCCCAATTTCTATAGGGGTCATCTACTGTCCAAGGCCAATTAACATGTGAAGTATCAAGCCGATCGGTTAATTCGTTTACGAGTTATTGATAGGAAACAACACTTAGTGTGAAAGTGACCTTTGACCTTATGACCCCAATTTCAATAGGGATCATCTACTGTCCAAGGTCAATGCACATATCAAGTATCAAGCTAATCTGTCCATTTGTTGACAAGTTATTGATTGAAAACGATTTTCACACTTTGTGTGATAGTAACCTTAACCTTTGACCTAGTGACCCCAACTTCAATAGGGGTCATCTACTCTCCAAATGCACTTGTGAAGTATCAAGCCAATCAGTCAATTGTTGACGAGTTATTAATCGGAAACGATTTTTCGACTAAGTGTGATAGTGACCTTAACCTCTGACTTAGTGACCCCAATTTCAATAGTGGTCATAAACTGTCCAAGGCCAATGCACATGTGACGTATCAAGCCAATCGGTCAATTCGTTGACGATTTATTGGTCTGAAACGTTTTTCACACTTAGTGTGATAGTGACCCTGACCTTCGACCTAGTGACCCCAATTTCAATAGGGGTCATCTACTGTCCAAGGCCAATGCACATGTGAAGTGTTAAGCCAAGCGGTCAATTGGTTGACGAATTATTGATCGGAAGCGATTTTCTCAATTAGTGTGATAGTGACCTAGACCGTTGACCTAGTGATCCCAATTTCAATAGGAATCATCTACTATCCAAGGTAAATTTACATGTAAAGTATCAAGCCAATCGGTCAATTCATTGACTAGTTATTGATCGAAAAACGAT
Source organism: Dreissena polymorpha (assembly GCF_020536995.1). Lineage (NCBI taxonomy): Eukaryota > Metazoa > Mollusca > Bivalvia > Myida > Dreissenidae > Dreissena > Dreissena polymorpha. Next base: position 1,108,436 of record NC_068359.1, on the reverse strand, counting down.
TTTCACACAAAGTGTGACAGTGACCTTGACCTTTGACCTAATGACCCCAATTTCAATAAGGATCATCTACTGCCCAATGCCAATGAACATGATAAGTATCATGTTAATCGGTAAATTCGCTGAAGAGTTATTGATCAGAAACGATTTTCACACTTATTGTGACAGTGACCTTGACCTTTGACCTTGTGACCAAAATTTTCGTTGACGAGTTATTGATCAGAAACAAACTGGTCTACTGACAGACTGACCGACCGACAGATATCCATCAAAACAATAAATCCCCTTTCTTCGAACTGGGGCATGAAAACGTGGTAAAATACAAAAATCATGCACCTATTGCAGAAAATTTCATTTAATGATAGGTGTTTATTTTAAACATCTTAAATAGACAATCTAAATTTGACAGTTACTGTATGTTGTTGATATTAAATAAAAAGTATTCAGGTTAATAATTGTTTAACGCAGGTTTTCACCTTCAATGACCTTAACATGATACCAGCAGTCCTGAATGAAAACCCCATTGAGAAAATGAAATAATTGTGATTTAAGAATTATTTTACTGTACAGGTGTTTCAATACTGTGTATTATAAGAAAAAATGATATTTGTTTTCAATTGATTATTTAAAAACATAAATTGTCTAACTTTATTTCAAAGTAAGGATATACGCCGAATATCTTATTTAAAGATATTTCTTGTTTAAAGATATTTCTTGATTAAAGATATTTCTTGTTTTCCTACTACTGAATACCATGGTCTTAAATTACACACACTGTTGGAATTTATTTTTATAGATTTAATACACTGTTGATTTTATATCAGTTTATTTCTAACTCTGTAAATCTTGAACAAAATGAAATAGATGCTCTTGCGACGACCCATCTCATGGATTACAATTGTTATGTAACCATGCACAATTCATTATTTTTTTCTATAAAATGCAAGTCAAAATGATCCGATTTAAACTCAAAGTGGCCAAATGGCCAGAACTCAAAATAAATATATGTTTTATCAAAGCCAGCTCAAAAAAGCTCAGTTAAAGGTAAAAGCTTGATTTGCAGCTTGACGATTTGACTCTAATGGTCATAAGTCATTTTACAAGCCCCTGCTGACATTGACCTTTGACAAGTATACCTCGAAGTCAAGTAAATGTTATACAAATAAGCATGATGTAGGTAAAAAATCGGCAAAGATCTAAAGTTGGTTCAGAGTTCTAGAGTTTGTTCTTTTACTACATGCAAGAACTGCAACAGGGAACTAAAATAAATAATTTTGGATTGTTTTGCTTTTGTCGATACGTTCAAGCAAAAAAAGTGAGTGGCATATTTTCTGGATGCAAACTTGTTATGACAATGTATTTTTTGTGAAAAGAATAAGTAAATCAATGATTTTTTTTCGTAAATAAAAAAATGACTTTGAAGGAGTCAGAAGTTCAAATCTAATTTACAGCTAGGCTTCTCGATCTATCAGACACCTGTAAGTGTCCAACAATGCATTTGATGCACAAATGTGAATTGATGTTTGTTACATCATGTAGTTAATGTTTTACATAACAATATCACCATATTTTTTTTAACAGTATTGTTTAAACTTTTATAATCCAAAACTAGTAAAATAATCAAATTGCTTGAACATTTCTTGGTATAAATATGTAGAAATTTCATAGTTATAATAAACTATCAAAATAATTTAATTATTTAACAAGAGGAGATGAGAGCCATTAAGCACTCACCTGAGTTCACCTTCAATAATTGTTCAAGCCTTCATCTGACAGAATGTACAAATTTAATAGAAGAACGATTTAATAGACCTGAACACAACATGGATGCCCTGGTAAACCACTTTTGTCTCAAAAAGCCGCTTATGTAATTAGTAGTCATTTGTATTAAAGTTGAATGATGAATAAAAACATGAGCTGTCTCCATCCGAAGACATATGCCCTCGAAAAATGCTTTTTCGAAACCTAAACGCGGATCCTAAGTTCAAACAAGAAAAAACACAATTTTTCGATGATTCAATGGTCGTGACTCAGGAGTGTCTGGGTCAATTGGGCTGATTATGTAACTTAACATAGATCTTATTGCCTAACACATTTTCATGAAGTTTGGTGATGTTCTGATGACAATTACTTGAGTAAATGAGCGGAAACGCAATTTTTTGATGAGTCCAGGTCCGTATCTCAGAAGTGCCTGGGTAAATTTGGCTGATTATCGAAGTTAACCTAGATTTTGTTGCCTTACACATTTTTATGAATTTTGGTGAAGATCTGATGACAATTGCTTGAGTTATTGAGCGGAAACAAGAAAAACCTCAATTTTTTATTATTCAAGGACCGTTCCTCAGGAGTGTCTTGGTCATTTTGATTATCAAACTTGACCTAGATGTTATGACCTTACACATTTTCATGAAGTGTGGCAGAGATTCTATGACATTTGCTCAAGTTATTCAGAGCGGAAACGAGAAAAAACGCAATTTTTCGATGATTCAAGGGCGGTAACTCAGAAGTGTCTTGGTCAATCTGGCTGATTATCACACTTGACCTAGATGTTATTGCCTTTCACATTCTCATGAAGTATTTTGAAGATACAATGACAATTGCAGGAGTTATTGAGCGAAAACGAGAAGAAACACAATTTTTTGATGATTCAAGGGTCGTAACTCAGGAGTGTCTGGGTCAATTTGGCCGATTATCAAACTTGACCTAGCTGATGTTATTGCCTTACACATTTTCATGAAGTGTGTCCAAGATCCTATGAAATTTGCGCGAGTTATTGAGCGGAAACAAGAAAAAAGAAATTACGATGATTCAAGGGCATAACTCAGGAGTGTCTGGGTCAATTTGGCCGATAATCGAACTTGACCTAGATGTTATTGCTTTACACATTTTCATGAAGTGTGGCGAAGATCCTATGACATTTTCTTGAGTTATTGGGCGGAAACGAGAAAAAAATAATTCTATGATGATTCAAGGGCCGTAATTCAGGATTGTCTGGGTCAATTTGACTGATTATTGAACTTGACCTAGATGTTATTGCCTTACACATTTTCATGAAGTTTGGTTCCGGGGCATAAAAATAAAGCCTCAACAATGCTAAATTTGACATTTTACCACTGAGAATGACCATGACCTCTAGACTGATAGGAGGTTATTTGAATAGCCATCAATAATTTGACCTGGAGACCTGATGACCTAGTTTACGGATGCATGTCACTCAGATTTGAAATCGTCCTAGAAAAAAAAGAGCAAATTCGTTGAATTGATATCCCCCGCCTGATAAATTTTAATTATGGATAGTTGCAAACCCCTAGGTTTACTGTATAATCCTAGAAAAATAATTAAGAGTAATTAGGTAATTGTTAATCGCAGGCTTCCAAAAAGGGGTTGCTGGTACTTCTTTTGGGGAAACAGCTTTCCGTAAAATTCTCAACGCAGCACATATCCTTACTCTGTCTCCACTTTCTATGCAAAGACAAGCAAATAAGGTAAATACTACCTTAAATTACTGAATGAGAGAAGCAACAATAAACAAATAAAAAAACTGGTTGCTGAAAATGCCAAAATTTGTCAAAAAGAACAATCTAAGGTAAATGATGAAGGGGACACTTGCTATAACAATCCTTTGTTCGAGTCAGACGTGACGCTCTTTCAAGCCGGAATCAAGGGCCATAAGCATTAATTGTGTGAAAACAACACCAAAAACAAGTAAATTATAGGGTTACTAGTAGCAATATCAACTCAGCTGCATTGCATTTATGTACAAGAATAAGGGTAAACCTGTTCAGTGCCAACTTCCGCTGCCAACAAAGCAAGAGCTTTACGTGTCAGGACGCGGAACCATCAACACAAAGTCCATGAGGAATTACACGACCGCAAGGGTTTGAGTGACCCAAAATCTTATTATGACAGTTTTCCACACCTTAAGCATCATAAATAAGCTTATTTGATTGTATACCTGATAGCAAATTAGTATTAATACCTGTTTTGGCATCAACAGCCCCTATCAAGTGGCCCTTGGGTCAGCCGCAGACATTCCGCTACATGAAAAAGTCAAAATACCTGATAGAAATACATATAAAATCTATAAAACATGCATTTATGTATTTGAAGTGTATTTTAATGAATGAAAGGAAGTGATAAAGCTTGTTATAGTCAAGATTTTACTTAATATGCAGGCTGGCTCAGTTCCATGGCTGCTGCTTTGGTTGTACTGAATAGTACAAATGTCCGCGATTCCATGTTGGTGGAAAGGGGCTCTGTTTACGTGTTCATGCTTTACGCACTAGCTATTGTTGCATAAGTGGCTCACAGAGTCCCTGGCGTTGAATTCTAACTTCATGTAGCACATTAACGCCACACGGTCAACCAATATGCCTTTGATTTCAAGTCGGAAAGCAATTAAGCCATTGTTGGGCCATAATAGGGTCGGGATCTACTTGAAAAACAACTATTCCAGATCAAACAATCTGAATTCATGAATTAATTGCACTTATTTTTTTACTCTGTTTCTAAGAAATGACTAAAAATCAGCTTTCCCAGTCATATTTTGCACTGACAGACAATATTTAATTTCAACCTGAAATTAGTTTAGGTCACAATATACTAAAAGATTTCCTTAACAAATTCAATGTGAAAGCAATAACTTTAACGAACAAGATGTGTTTGTGAAACACTATATCCCATATATTTGACCTTTGACCTTGAAGGATGACCTTGACCTTTCACCACTCAAAATGTGCAGCTCCATGAGATACACATGCATGCAAAATATAAAGTTGCTATCTTCAATATTGCAAAAGTGTACATTAAATGAGGGATTTTGACCCATATATTTGACCTTGAAGGATGACCTTGACCTTTCACCACTCAAAATGTGCAGCTTCATGAGATACACATGAATGCCAAATATGAACTTGCTATCTTCAATATTGCAAAAGTTTATAATGGCAAATGTTAAAAGTTTGACGCAAACAAGCAAACAAACAAAGCAACAGACATGACAAAAACAATATGTCCCCCACTATGGTGATAATGGACATAAAAACAATATGTCCCCCACTATAGTGGTGGGGGCATAATAAAGTCAAAGTTTTGCGCGCAGACACCCTCATAACCAGCATTCCAAGCTGAAATGATTTAAACAATAAAACAGATAGGTCATGCAGTATATAAGAAAGAACTCGATGCCAATCAGTTTTACCGGCTTCTCTTCAGTTGTTGAGGGTTTCCCGCCATCTGTCAAAGTCTCATGTAGTCTCCAACCTAAAAGCAAAACACTGAATTTGTAGTATACAGCAATTTTTCCCTACCACATGCACACAGAAATGTTCACAAATAAAGTCATGGCAATTAAGTGCCCATACAGAGAACTGTGTCTTCAAATAAATGACAGTCCATTTTTAGAGGGTATAAAAAGTTCCAAAAAGGTACCAAAAAGTTCAAAATTGATCACTGCAACCAACCCACTTATACTTAATATTCGCTCAAACCGAATATCAAAATAATCTGACTTGTATATATTTTCATCACTTATCTTATTGTATATTTTACAATTTTTATGTTGTATTAAAAACCAAATGTCATTTAAAGGGAATTTCCATCGTGAAATTCCATTTGAAGTGTAATAGGTATTAGATATTCCTACGACATATTTAATAAACGGTGATTGCAAATAATTTTATGTTATATTAACTGGTTCTCATAATACAATTGTCGTCATAATTTATACTCTTTTAGAAAGTCTAAAAAGGGGTCTGTTGCTGTTATTTTGTCTCTTAAGTTTATAATCTCTATAACACCCATAGGATTTAAACAGTGCACTCACATCTCAACTTGGGTTAAGACACTCTCAGTTAATACAAATGGATTGTGTTTATTTTAAACTTGCTTTAAAAAGCGATAGCTTAATATTGATTGAAGCGAGTTATAGTATCCTATCGAGCACCTCTCAGTGTGCTACGAAATCAATATAGCGTAAACTTCGTTGCAAATACACAACAAAATTGCTGCTGTCTATACACAGAGTTAAGAAATTCATTTGTTTTAGTCTTTGTGATTAATAATGCAATCATACTGTATAAATTATAATGTAAACCAAAATGTAAGCAATTTTTGTTGTCGTGGACCATACCTATTTAAAGCAATTTTCACTGCTAAAATTGTTTGCAGTTGTGAACGCTCGATCAACTTGAATAGAACCCATACACGTGCAGTATTTGATGACAGCAAAAATGACTTAATTTAATTTAGCAAGAATCCAATTAGAAGGAACAAAATGAAGAGAATGAGGCATATACACAGTTCCGATCATTCAATGAAGTTTGAAGTAATTAAAGAGATGATATGGATTATAGTCATAAATTTGTACCGGTAAGTTTCTTTGTTCTGTTTTCTAATATTACTGGTGTTTTCTTTTATCCCTAATTTTTTGCCAATTAACTCAAACGGCAGCAAATTATAATTAATGCATTTGCAAAGGTAAAGCTTTGGATTTATAATGAGATATTGATATGGTAGATTTTCAGCCGACTTTCACAATTACCCCCTCCCCCCCCCTCCCCCATCACTAAGATATATCATAAGGTGACTAATTTCCTTTCCGGTAGAGACCTATTCCCTGTGATTTTGTTTACATTGAGAATAAATCTCTCCTGATGCCACACTCATGCGCTCCGAGTATTTTGTTTTACTACCGATACCACAATTTAAAATAAAAACAAATACAACAAAAATGAGGCAAAAAAAGTTAAATTGCATTTCAAAATATTACTTCAACTTTAAAGTATATAATCAACATTTATCCATATTCCACTCATTTTTACATACTTTTGGTCCCCTTCATTAATTTCTACATACATTGCAAACTGAAGCAGATGACTGCTCTAGGGTAAACACAACACTTATTTCAAATAGTGAATGCTATTCCAGTTTTATGGAACTATCTGGCTCTGTGTGGTTAATCATGATGCAAATTAGCTTATTTGACATGGATTTCACATGATTTAAATCATTGTTTGAAGGTAAATCATTTGTGATTGCATTGTTTGCATTAGTTCAGAAATTCTGTTACTCGTTGTCTAAGACATCGGTCTTTGGTCACTGGAGGATAGGAAAACTGTTTAACCCTTTCCCCCATTTGAAGCAAAGTGAAAATGGCTTTTGCAACCAGAATGAAACTAGAAAAGCCTGCAAGTTACTCGCAGTCTGTTCAGGTTTTATGCTGTTTGCCGCATATCAGTATCTAAGGGTTTGAAATGAAGCCTTTAAAACTTGAATCTAGTAAGAAAGGTATTTACTTAAATTTAAGTTAACTTTCTAAGGGACTACAAATGCGTCAAATTTCGTATTTAAGTGTTATATTAGCCTGTAAACAGCCACTGTATATCGGCTTATTTGTGTGTATTTCAATATTCAGAGGTCTATCTGTGTCTGAGGCTGCATTATGTGAGGACCCAGAGTATATCCTAGCACTCCTACCTTTGTAACCTAAATAAATATTTGACTCATGAAAGTTGGGACACACTTGGAATAATAACTTCAATTTTCAGCTCTTTGTATTCTACGGAAATATATTATTAATTTTGATGTGGTTTTGTGTTGTGATGGGAAGCCTGAGTACCCGGAGGAAACTCCACCTGTCCGGTATGGTGTCTGGGTCGTCAAGGTGAGAAGTGGGGAACCAAGGTCATTTACATAAGAAGTTCCTGTACCAAGCACTGCCCTTAAACTGGGCAGAAACATTGGCTTATTTTCCTCACATATAAATATTTATGCCCTGGGTGGAGAGGAGCAAGCATGTGATTAATGTTTGGCTCAGACAAATTCCAGTGGTCTGAGCTGGATTTGAACTAGGGACCTTCAGATTTCTAGACCAGCATCCTACCACGCGGCCATTGTTCGCTTGTATACACAAAATTACAAAGCTCTAATTTATTTAACTACAAATGATTGAAAACTATCTGAAATTCCTATTGATAGTTGTTATGACTTCTAAAAGGTAAACAGTTACCCATTAACATAAGATACATGTCTGAACAAAAAGCAAGTAAAACTGATGACAGTGATTTTGAGCCATCTGAGATCCAAAATGATATCAGTTGTGGATATCAGGTGAAATGTCACCATATTAACTATGTTGGATTTATCTTAGGTCTTGTTTGGCTGTATTTATTTGCAAAGAAACTCTAGCAAATATATTTTTATGTATATATATATTTGTCTGTTTTCAGGCTGACTCTTCAGCTGCAGCAGCATGCAGAGCACAGAATGTTTCTCAGAAGACATAAGTGTCCATGCCAACCTTAAAAGGGCCAACTCCATTTCCTGTGACTGATATTGAACACATTGAAAGAGCACTTTCAGCGCTTTTCCCCACTATAGTGGAGGACATATTGTTTTTGCCCTGTCTGTTGGTTGGTTGGTTTGTGTGTTTGTTTGCTCCAACTTTAACATTTTGCAATAACTTTTGCAATATTGAAGTTACTAACTTCATATTTGGCATGCATGCGTATCTCATAGAGCTGCACATTTTGAGTAGTGGAAGGTCAAGGTCATCCTTCAACGTCAAAGGTCAAATATATAGCTTCAAAGCGGCGCAGAGGGTGACATAGTGTTTCTGACAAACACATATCTTGTTTTATTCAATAAATCATACACATTCAATTTTTGCATGCCACAAATAAATGCCAACTTATATACTACCACCTAGAACAACATGCCACACCAACAATGGTTATCAATTACATGTGAATAAGCTCAAGAATAAAGCAATAGACCAGTACCTTGTGATTACAAACAGAGAGTAAGTTGGCACCATTTTTATTTTTACTCCTGAAAATTTAACTTTCAAACTGTGGGGAGTAGGGGCTATTCATGTGAACGAACTTGATATATTTATTTATCTCGTGATGCAAACCAATCAACTAAGACGTTGGTCGGCTTATTTTGATATTTTGTTAACCAACTTCTTAGACAGATTACTTGCAAAAATAAATTGTGGAAAAATAACAATTGAATCAAGATTATATATCAAATTTGTATCAAGATTATATATCATTTGCTGATTAAATCTTGACCAGTTCACAACATATCTGTACAAATAAAACAAGATGTGTTTGTGAAACACAATGTCCCCCTATATGATGTTTGACCTTGTAGGATGACCTTGACCTTGTGAAGGATGACCTTGACCTTGACATTTCACCACTCAAAATGTGCAGCTCCATGAGATACACATGCATGCCAAATATCAAGTTGCTATCTTCAATATTGCAAAAGTATTCATAAAATTAGCGGTTTGGGCCACATATATTTGACCTCTGACCTTGAAGGATGACCTTGACCTTGACCTTTCACCACTCAAAATGTGCAGCTCCATGAGATGCACATGCATGCCAAATATCAAGATGCTATCTTCAATATTGCAAAAGTATTTATAAAATAAGCGATTTGGGCCACATATATTTGACCTCTGACCTTGATGGATGACCTTGACCTTGACCTTTCACCACTCAAAATGTGCAGCTCCATGAGATACACATGCATGCCAAATATCAAGTTGCTATCTTCAATATTGCAAAAGTATTCATAAAATGAGCGATTTTGGCCACATATATTTGACCTCTGACCTTGAAGGATGACCTTGACCTTGACCTTTCACCACTCAAAATGTGCAGCTTCATGATACACATGCATGCCAAATATGAAGTTGCTATCTTCAATATAGCAAAAGTTATTGCCAAATGTTAAAGTTGGCGCAAACAGACAGACCAACAGACCAACAGACAGGGCAAAAACAATATGTCCCCCTATAGTGGGGGACATAAAAAGGAATGATATTATTAGAAATTAACCTCATCAACGATGCCACCACCATCGTCTGAGGCAAGATTAAATTAAGAAAGCAAATTATTGAACTAATTTCATAACATAATAATAATGAAACAGTTTCTTACAAAATATGTCATTAAATGTAAATTAAAAACTTAGGAAACAAGCAGTATTTTAAATAGTAATTCTTATTAAAGTAACTAGCAGTATTTGAGACCCTAACTTACCGGTAAATAATCCTATAACATGAATATACTGATAACTTGAAATAATTCATTTCCATCACGTTCAACCTGAAAGAGAACAAGAAGGCCCGAAAGGCCCAAAGTCGCTCATCTGAGATACAAAGGAACTGCATGACCTGTTCTGTGCAGCCCCAAAATATCATTAGAACACAATATTCTGACTAAGTGTCATAAAGAGTGAACTATAAATGGAACTTTTAGAGAGCTAACAAGGTTTTAATATAGCCATATAAGGATATTCCCGGACCCCTAGAAGCCATGTTTCTCAACAGACTGGAACTATTTTGGAACTGATCTAAGATATCATCAAAACAAATGTTCTGGCCAAGTGTTATGAAGATTGGACAATAAATGTGAATTTAAGAGTGTTAACAAGTTTTAACTATAGCCATATAGGGAAAAATGCCCCGCCCAATTGCAGCCATATTTTTCTAGCAACCGGAACCATTTTCAAACTCATCCAAGATATCATCGGGACAAATTTTCTGACAAAGTTTCATGAAGATCAGACAATAAATGTGGCCTCTATAGTGTTAACAAGGTTTTACTATAGACATATTATGCCATATACTGAAAAATGCTCCACCCCTATGGCAGCCATGTTTTTCAAGCAAATGGAACCATTTTCAAACTAGTCCAAGATATCATTGGGACAAATCTTCTGACCAAGTTTCATGATGATTGGACAATAAATGTGTCCTCTAGAGTGTTAACAAGGCAAATGTTGACGCCACACAACGCACGATGGACAAAAGGCGATTACAAAAGCTCACCATGAGCACATTGTGCTCAGGCGAACTAGTAAAAACAACATATTTATATTAAGTTAAGTTCAAACTTAAGAAAATTAAGAAGGAAAGAAAATCTCAGATAAACTTATAAGTCATCTGCAAATTCCATTAAAGCTCACACGCAAGAGATCATCATAAGAGGCCACTTTGATTGCCTGATACCAGAAATAAGAATTAAGAGATGACAAGGAGCTGTGTTTACATGATTTTTATAAGAAATATTTATATGATAGGCAAGGATTCCTATTCCATTTGCCAAATAAGACAACGGCTACTATTTCACCAATTAGTGAAACTTTGTCATCATAAATACAAATAAAGTAGCAAAGTTAAGAATTTTTTTTGTAAAAGAGTTAAATTTTGCTAAAAGAACATTGGCCAGGGTAAGACCTCCAAGATCAAGTATCATTTAATTTTTCAGTTTAATCTTCAAAACTTCTTATTAATGGGCCTTACACCAGATACATATTATAATATCTTAAATACTATGAAATAAGGTGTATTTTAAGTAATAAAAAAACATTTTGTTTAAAGTGATAAAAACCATATATTTATGAACAGGCGATCGTGTTTTATGCATACAAAAGGTTTAAAAACTATGTCTGTCCAAAAGGAATCTTATATTGAAATGACAACAAATTATATCCATACCATAGTTTATTATCCATAAATTTTCTAAAATGGCTGCTAGAAATTTAGTTCACAATTTGATACATTTCATATTAAATATTTCAAATCTTTTGTGTTGGACCAGATCAGAGTTTCTATTATTGTCTGTTACAAAACAGTACTCATTTTAGATTTGCATACCTTGTTTTTTTACATTCACAAAACCTTCGATTTATTTGTTCTCACAAATGAACAATGCCTTGGCCATCATCTGGCTTTTAGGCAAGGAATCTTAAATCAAAATTAGCAATAATGTAGTTTTGTAATGAATTCCTTTTAGGGTGTACACACAGAGCATACAGCTGCTTCACAATCAGAATTTTTTTTATTAGCAAAAGATCATGTACAATTAAACCTCAGGCTAACAATCATGTGTCACTAATAAGACATGCATCCATAGGACACTGATGCCTCTACATTCTACTTTTGTCTACAATCTCCACTAATGTAAATAACAATTAAGCTGTTAAGGGAAAAAAATACTTTTGATCTCTAAGTGTGACCATGACCTTTGAGGTAATGAGAAAGGTAATTACAAAATGCACTGTTTCCATGGTTGCCATATGTGTACAGAACTTTAAAATTGCAGATGATTGACAATGTTACAGTCTGACAAGCATTTTAAGGCCATGTTTGACCTCTAAATGGGAGCGTTGAAGTAGGGAGACTAGCTGTACATGCAAAACGTTGTCTAGTAAAAGTTTACACTTGTGTCTTGTTATTTTAAAATTAAACCATTTATGCCAAATTTATGGCAGCTAGAGACTTTTTTAGCAGTTTTATAGTCAAAATTGACCTAATGATCTTTAAGTGTATGGGCAATACGTAGTTTAAGGTAAATTGCAACACTAAAATATTGATATGAAAAGCACATAAATGATTAACCTCATCAAGCTCATTAACGCAATTAATAGGCATTTATGAAATTTTAAACTTTCTTACTTAACCACCACATTGATATTCCATAAAAAAATTAAGCCTTATACTATAAGCATATTTACATTTAGGAAAGATCATCAATGTGACACATACAAGTGGTCCTTTGAAATAATAATTGAAGTATCATTTTTTCAACACCAAGTTGGGTTTGAGAATCTTTATATGTAGCCATAATTACCTACAAAAACAAATTACGAAGGCAAAAAGGAATAAATGCTGATATACCCTTTGATATGCTCCCATGATGATGGTGGGTTGGCATACAGTGTTACTCCTGTCCGTGAGTGCATGTTGTTTGTGTGTTTGTGTGGGTATTTTGTGTCATTGGAACATATATTTTTAGCAAGTTTTAAGATGATTGGACCAAAAGTGAAACTTCTAACTTCTAGATTGTACACAAGGTCTCATAATAGCCATATAATGAAAACTGCCCTGCCCTAGGTGGCCATGTATTTTGCAAGGTCAGAAACCATTTTCAAGCAATTAAGGCCGAGATATAATTTGAAAAGATGTATTGACATGTACATTGGATAATATATGTGGCCTCAAGAGTTTTCAAAAGAAGAATGGACACAGAAAGATCACAAAAGCTAAACATGCCTTGGATTGTTTAATTTGTGTATTAATTTGTCACAATGCCTACTATTTTCTCATTATGAATGCAGTTTTATTTGAGTTACACACATAAAAATACAAGAAAGATAACTTGGATGAAGTAGAATGATTTTTTCAAATGGAACACTTCCCTTACCTTTTTTCAATTTTGTTTAATTACGTTTGTTTTTTTCACTTATAATAAAAAATCACGTCTTAAATTGTAACATTAAGTTATAATGACCGCTGTATTTTAAGAAAAGTAATGTAATGTATACAAATTTGTAATATTTTACCGTACTATTGATAAAAAATTAATAGTTTATATTGGCTGTCTTGTAAGCCCAGTGTGTAATACACATATTTTTTGCTTAGAAGACCCGAATTAGATTCAGTTCAATGTAGCATGTGAGTTTGGTTGGTGATCACCATACAAGACTGGTGAGGTTTCCTCCGTGTGCTCCAGCATCTCCCTACCCACAATACAAGATCATACCAAAATTGAAAATTTATCAGTAACAACTAAATAGATGGAAATTGCAGCTGTAACTCCAAACTTGTCCCAAATTTTGTGAATCATAAGTAAGCAAATTAGGAAGGAGTGCTGACATACTGCAGCCTCAGGCGCGGAGGAACCTCATAAACTTTTGATTTCACACACATAATACTTGATTTTTTTAAATGATTTGAACACACTTGTAATGTGAGATACTTATGTAAAACATTATTATAATTAAACTCCACATGACCAATGTATAAGTGCATATTAAAATATTTGGATGACCATGTTTCAGAATGTTTGTACAAATGTGGTGAAATAGTTCCTGATAATGCACATTTCTACGCAAAAATGTGGCAGACTAGTCATCAAACAAGACAAGTATACAATAAAATAAAATAATCATCATTGCATCGCTTGTTAAGTAGAAAAACACAAATGGAATGGAACCTTGAATAAATGTCATATTTTGATATATAAATGTTCACTTCATTCAAATAAAATAATAAAGTACTGTAACAAATTAGCAACATGTATTCAAAATAAAAGTCACTATCAAATTAATAATTTAAACAAGAAACACATATCAAGTATGAATGGTTTCAGACACTTAGACAACCATTAGAGGACATTCCGTATCAAGTATAAAAGGTGTTATACACTTTAGAGGACCATTAGAGGACATCAATATCAAATATGCAAGGTATCAGACACTTAAGAGGACCAATAGAGGACATCACATATCAAGTTTGAAAGGTATCAGACACTTAGAAGACCAGTAGAAGGCATCACATATCGAGCATGAAAGGTATAAAACACTTTAGAGTACCAGTACAGGATATCACATATCAAGAATGAAAAGTTTCGGACTCTTTAGGAACCATTAGAGGACATCACAAATCAAGTATGAAATGTATCAAACACTTTAGAGGACCAGTAGAGGACATCACATATCAAGTATGAAAGGTATCAGAAACTTTAGTGGATCAGTAGAAGACATCACATATCAAGCATGCAAGGTATCAGACACTTTAGAGTACCAGTACAGGACATCACATATCAAGTATGTTAGGTATCAGACACTTGAGAGGACCAGTAGAGGACATTACATATCAAGTATGAAAGGTATCTAACACTTTAGAGGACCAGTAAAGACATCTCATATTAAGCATGAAAGGTATCAGAAACTTTAGAGGACCAGTACAATACCTCAAATATCAATTATGCAAGGTATCAGACAATTTAGAGTACAAGTACAGGGTACAGGACATCACATAATCAAGTATGAAAGGTTTCAGACTTTTTGAGGACCAGTAGAGGACATCACATTTCGAGTATGAAAGGTACAATACACTGTAGAGGACCAGTGGAGGTCATCACATATCAAGTATGAAAGGTATCAGACACTTAAAGAGGACCAGTAGAGGACATCACGTATCAAGTATGAAAGGTACACGAGACACTGTATAGAACCAGTAGAGGACATCAACTATAAAGTATGAAAGGTATCTGATACTTTAGAGGACTATAAGAGGACATCACATATCAAGTATGAAAGGTATCAGACACTTAAGAGGACTAGAGTAGATGGCATCACATATCAAGTATAAAAGGTACAAGAAACTTTAAATGACTAGTAGAGGACATAACATATGAAGTATAACAAGTGTTCCACGGTCGAAGACCTATGCCCCCCCAAATGTGACCTTGATTGTGACCTTTTACCTAGTAACCTCAAAATCAATAGGGGTCATCTGCCAATCATGATCAATGTACCTATGAAATTTCATGATCCTATCCTAAGCGTTCTTGAGTTATCATCCAGAAACCATTTGGTGGACGGAACGACAGACGGACAGACCTTCTCGAAATAAAATACGCTTTTTAACAAAATACACTTTAAGAAGTGCATTTATTCTGCGCTTTCTCCAAAAAAGTGTATTTTTTCTGCGTCTTTCGTTTTAAAAGTACACTTAAGTGCATTAAAGTGTATTTTTCGAAATTAGAGCGCGTTTTTTCATAATCTTTTGAATTGCCAAGTGTATTTTTTCTGTACTTTTATATGATTGAGTGCGTCTTTTCAATGGAAGTGTATTTTTAACTATATCTTTTCCAAGACAGTGTGTCTTTTCAATTTAAGCGTATTTAAGTGTATTAATAAGTGTATCTTTTCTGGGTCTGAACATATTTTATACTTTTCATACATTATATATTAGTAGTAAAAATTTTGTAGTATTTACAAAAACAACACAAATACAAGTGTTATGTATGACATTATCAAATGTTTATTGATTATTTGAAAACATCAAGAAAATAATACTATTCATAATAAATTTTTTAACAACAATGCTTAACAGCTTTAAAAAGCACAAGTTCAACTAAATCAGGCTGTGGGTCACTTATTAAAAATATTGAACGTGTCAAAAATATTATGTGGGCTTCTGGCAAGCCCACATAATATTTTTGACACTTTCAATATTTTTAATATTTAAATTATATTTTCTCAAATTTCTTATACTGATATTCAACCCAAATAAAATTAATATCTACCACATTGTCTACTAAACACATTTTTTAAAGGCAATAAAAATAATATTTATAATAGAATTATAATTTTCTAACACCTTTCAGTATGTCAAATTGAAATATTCACAAATAAATATAATATGCTAAGGGTTATGTGCATGTATTGTAATTTGTGATTTCATAAACAATAAACAGATTGTCATTTCTCAGTAATGATATTCAATTTAAGGTCACAAAGAGAAGAATTGTTATCAGTGATGTGTATTATTCCATAAATATTTTGGTGTTGAAATTTGCCTTTATCAGTAGATATATCTCAAGCTGACACAACAGATAAAAGATCAGCTCTCCCCCAATTAAATCAAATATGCATCATAAACACTAATCTCTTATCAGTGATGCAGCAATGCCTAACAAAGGGGTGCATATCATCTGCATACTTTTGATTGGTTGATAGTTTTTGTTTTGAAAACAAGCCACTTTTGATTGGTTTAGGGCACAGGAAGTAAATTTGTTTAAACAAGCAGGTGTCAGCAACTGATAATGAGCTACATTTTTAGACATGATTTAGCAAATTAAGATTTTAAATTGTACTTGTAGTGTCAAATGTCTTAAAATACTGTCATCATGAAGTATTGTGTGATGAAAACAAAGTGTATTTACTACAATGTAGTAAATCAAAGGAGGTCCAAAGTGGCTGGATACTGAAGAACAGTTGTAACAGGTTTGTAATTTTATTTCTGCATCCCTTTTTTAATTAAGTTCGTTGAATTAATTATGATCATTATCATGTTTATGTATTGTCTCTGGTATAAGGATAAGTAAATGCATTGTAATTTTAAGGAAAACTAACACCAATTGAAACAAAAATAGATAAATATACAAATTAAAAAGTGTTAATGTTGTGTACAGTGAATTATTATGGCTGTGTTTTATGGTTATTGTCATCTTAAACTTTATTTATAGCTAAGTCTGGTCATTACTGAATGGACTTCTTTCCCTCATATTTCAATGAGAACTTTTATATTTTGATTTTAAAGGTAAAACTCTTGCCCCAAGGAAAGAATGTGCATTATCACCTGCTAAAAAAGGAAGAAACAGGGGGATACTGACTGATGTATGGACTTTAACACCAGGTTTTTACCCTTCAAGAGTTGGCCAACTAGAGTGAAGCAGGAGAGTGGGCTGTGCTTGACTAAGAAAAGCTGGATTTGTTGAGAGGTAAAACTATACAGGTTATTGCATTTAAAATGCATCACACTTCCAGCCAGTCCAGACAGCCAAACGAGACCACGCATCTTAGTTCATTTTCAAACTGTATTGTCTACAAAACGCTATTTCTTTGATGATAAGAGTTTAGTCACATGTGATCACAGGATTAAAAAATTGCAAAAATAAACAAACAAAAACAACAAGCAAACAAACTTGCATTGATTTAAATTTCTAATTATAATCGCAACAAGATTACCATTACAGCAATATTTCATAGTTAAGTGAAACAAAAACCTTACAATTTAACAAGTATGAAGAATGCCTCGCCCTTTTGATAGTGTGTGATATCATGTTTATCTTTTGCAGATCAATACGCATTCAAGATCCTTAAGAAGAGAAGGACACAAGCAACATCAGTGGTAGATGTCACTCCAGCCCCTGCTTTTCCGGTCTCGCCTGCTGCTTTCCAGGTCCCTCCAGCTGCCAAGATCAGGTCTAGGCACTGGCTGCCATCCAGGTCCCCCTGGCGGTTGCGGTCGTGTTCTCAAATGGCTGCTGTACTGGACTACTGGTCCCACCACCATATTCGGTCAAGGTCTCTCCAAATGCTGAAGTCCAGGTTCCTCCGGCCACTGCGGTTCAGGTACCCCCAACAGCTGTGACCTAGTTCTCTGCAGCAGCTGCGATCTAAATATATTGACCCACTGCGGAACACTGCGGTTAATCGTTTTTTCCATACAATCTTCCACAAATGCCTCATTTTATAATGAAGTGTACAATTCTTATGTTCATATTTGTTTGTGTTATAAAGATGATTTTCCTGCACATTGTGTTTTTTTCCCTTAAAACTGCATGGGGCTATTACTTTTTTTACTGAAACATATCAGCACAAAATTGTAAAAGACTTAAACATACTTTAATACAAAAAAGTGTTTAAACCCACAGGAAACCACCTTGCCAAAAACCCACAAAAACTTACTGAGCAGGTTATTGTTTGCCAAAACCTAGCGAGTGTGCGTTTCATTGTCCATATGCTTATAAATTTAATAATTAGAATGAATTATCTTTAATGTATTTTTTTTAGATATATAAACTCAAGAAACTTACATAATTTTTGCGCCACATTACAAGTTTATTTGAATTTGTGTCACTCCTAAGATTTTCCCACGGCCTCCGAATGTCTCTCTTACCCTCTGAAAGTGTTTGTGTTTAGAAATTATTTATAACGTTATTTTTAATAAATAAATCTATTTCAGACTATAAAATACTGTTCTAGCTGTTGATATGTCCCCTTTATAGTTAAAACTGAGATAACTTGTGAGTAAATAGTTGTAAATGGTTGTATATATTTCCAAGTTTGGAAAGTTATGTAGATCTCAAATGTGCTTTCATGTCCATAGTGCTTATATATTTAATAATAAGAACGAATTATCTTTGATGTCATTTTAGGTTTTTTCATATAAACTCGAAAAACTTACATAATTTGTGCGCCACATTACAAGTTTGGCAAGAAAAAATCTTTAACAATATTAAAAACCATGTGAGGATTGAGAAAGATTTAAAAAAAACTATTTTGCTATTTGACAATTTGGTAAGCCTACATGTATGTCTTTGTCTTTCAACATATTTTATTTGCCATTGTTATTTATTGTGATATTGTTTGAAAAAATTGTATATTGACATGTTTTTTTTCAATGCATTCTTTGTATGGAACAATGTAAACCAAAAAGTATAGGGACAGGGGGAAGCAGTTGCAGAGGAAAGCGGAAAAGCTTTTAAGCACCCATAGAATGGCCTTAACTACTTGTTTATTTTAAAATGATTTATGTGAATAAATGTGTTTATTTCAAAGTTTATTTGCTGTTGTTCTCTCAGATCATATTTAAACCGGCCACTTTTCATATCCAAATGAATGTTTTTTTAATAGACATTTTCAAAGATACACTTAAGTGCACTTTATACACTAAAAATACACTTTAGCGTTTTTTTTTCTTCAAAAAATACACTAGAGCGTATTTAAAAAAAAAATACACTTGAGCGTATTTTTTTCCCCAAATTTTTCAAAAAATACACTAGAGCGTATTTTTTTCAAAAAATACACAAGAGCGTATTTAAGTGTATTTTTTCATGTTTTCCTAAGTAAATTAAAACGCTTAAAATACGCTTCAAGTGTACTTTTTGGGGAACAAAAAAAAACGGTAAGCGAATTAATACACTTAAATACACTTAAGCGTATTAATTCACTTAAAAACACTAAAGTACACTTTAAAATACACACAAAAGTGCATTTATACACTCAAAAAGTGTATTATTTGAACAGAAAAATGCACTTGTTTAGTTAAATGCGCTTTAAAGCGCATGTTATTGGCACCATATTTTTTTCAGCAAAAAATACGGTGCCAATAACATGCGCTTTAATGCGCATTAAAAGCGCATTAAATGCGCATTAAATGCGCATTTAGTGCACTTTTTCGAGAAGGGGTACATGTGCAAAACAATATACCCCCTCTTCTATGAAGGGGGCATAAAAAGGTATCAGACACTAAGAGGACAAGTAGAGGACATCATACATCAAGCATGAAAGGTTTTGAGACACTAAAAGTACCAGTAGAGGACATCCCATATCAAGTATGAAAGGTATCAGACACTCTTAAGACCAGTAGAAGACATCATATGTAAAGCATGAAAGGTTTCAGACACTAAAAGGACCAGTAGAGGACATCACATATCAAGTATGAAAGGTTGAAGACACTTTTAGGACCAGTAGAAGACATCACGCATCAGGAATAAAAGTTTTCAGACACTTTGAGAACCTGTAGAGGACATCACATATCAAGTATTACATGTATTTTTTGCATGCACAGTACATAAACTGCAATTTTAACATTTGAGCACAATTAACTGCAAGCAGGCTTGACAAATATATTCTCATACTTGTAATAGCGGTCTCTTGTTAAAAACTCATTTTCAGAGTTCTTGTACCAAAATGAAATACATTTATGCTTATACCGTAAAAACGCAGTCATAAGTCGAGATTTTTTACCTCCAAAATTTGATTAAAAAAACGGTATCGACTTATGAGGTGGTCCATGAAAAAAATAATGAAATTCCATGAAAAAAATAATGAAATTCGACGAAGATTGATTCCAGCGGCAATAGTTGTTGTTGTTGTATAAAAAAAAATCGATGATTTACGACTAACAAACGTCGTATTTTTACTGATACTTACCAATTAATATAATAACAGTTTGCAATTACTCTTGTTTTTATTTTGATAATTTAATCCAAAGTCTTCATGTAAGCATGTGTTGTTTTTTTACTGTTCATGTAAACAAAGAATCAAGGACATCATTTAAAGTCTCGCGAAAATTCGCAATATGTGTGAATCGACAGTTTGACGTCATCAAAGGAAAGTCGTTTCCTGTCAAGAAGCCATAAAGAACACCTTTCTCGCCGACAAAATTGGATTCCTTTGTTTAGAGAAGCGATATGCTTAACCAATCGCGTGTTTGTAACTCACTTGCAACCATCCCATTATGCTTGAGCACGTGTATAGCTCCGCCTTTGAAACTCTTTCAGAGAAAAAGGTGGAGTTAGCGGTCTCTTGGGTATGTCAATCATTGTTATAAAAACACATTTTACCGAGACACTAATCAATTGTTTTGACAGTGAGATTAAAAGTACAAAGATTGGATTACAGTGATAATATTGTTTCATCGGATTAAAAGCGGAAAATAGTTTGTGGATAATAACTAGCGTGGATTATTGATTGCAACCATTTATTAATTAGATAAACAAAAACACAACTGGACTTACGATAAATCTTTGAAAATGCCTGGCAAACGCGAGATTCGAGGGATTTTAATGTGCTATGAAGGTAACATTCATCCGCCCATTAAATGTGTTGTGTATAGTACAATGTGCATAAGATCGTATTGTTTAAAGTTTTCTATGTTGTTTTCTATGTGGTTGATTATGCTTTGCTTGTCTATATTGAAAAATATTATTTTCCATTTCCACAATAAATCGTATTGAATATATTAAACGAAGTTTAGAATACATGTGTTGGCTTTGCCTACGTTCAACAGTTCCACAGTGACGTCATGTGCAATGTATAGAATACTACCGCAACTTCATGTACATTTAAAATGGCGTCCGTTTATGAAATTCGTAAACAGAAAATTTCTGACTCGACTTATGAAGCTAACATACTCAAAATCTCCAATTTTGGTACCAAAGTATACCCCTCGACTTATGAGCCGGGTAGACTTATGACTGCGTTTTTACGGTAAATGGTATTATAAAGAGTAATTTCCTATTTCATCTCAAATGACGAGTCCTAATTTATAACATGCATCAACAATACCTTTATAAATGTACCTCACACATTGTACTATGATAATATGATTGCTCAGAGGCTTCATGCAGATGGTGAGTATCTCCGATTTGTACAGCAAATAATGATTAGATAGTTATCAGCTGATATTGAATATTTTAATATTAAATTAGAACCTGAATACCACAATCTAGCTGATCTGGACCAATATATGTACTTTAACACTATGGTCATATTTCTTTTACTCAAGTTAAAAGAAGTGACCAAATTCATTAAGACTAATTATCAAAGAACATATTATTTGCAGATCACTTTGTCAATAGAGGTGTTATTATAAAATTCATTAAAAGTTTTAAGATGATTAAAGAAAGCTTAATTCTTTCTTAAAGAAGCTTCATTACAGAGGAGGGTGAGGTTATAAAAAGTGGGGAAAAATTGTTTGTAATTCATGTAAAATGTCAGGAATATAATAATCATAATATGCAATAAATTAAAAGGAGTTCAAAAGTATTTTCATGATAACAAATACAATTAAACGACCTTTCTTGCGAAAACCCTCTTAAAATAGACTAATATTTTTTTATCATGTGAAAAGATATTGTTAATTTTGGCAGTTCATGCAAAATTTGGTTTTTATAGCTTATTTAAAATATGGGTATATTATCAATACTATTTTATTGATTAACGTTCATTCATTAATTTATTTTTAAATCATTTTTTTCTGGTTGGGAGGCGGTGGTTCTAAGCTTGATGCTCAAAGCATACACATCATGCACAGCTTGTAAATTTTTACTTTTTGCCTGTAACATGTGAGTGAACTTGATTACTTTTAACCATGTGGTCATTTTAAACCAACAACCAAAGAGTTCTAAATAGCTGAAAAGAGTCTTCATATTCTTACTTATTTGACTTTAAAGAATGTGTTGAAATTGTTAAACAAGAGAGTTTAGACATTTGATAGTGTCTCAGAAATGTTATTTAAGGCAGTTTACCGGTATTCGAAAGTTTCTTGTTTTCATGTTTTTTTTTCTGTTATTTTGCCATTTTGTAACATAGCATTGTAAAAGCATACATCATAATTATAAGCTCATTCAAAAATGAGGTCTTATCTTTTGCTCCTTATAAAACACATTTCTATGACAAAGATGAATTTCTTTTTTATAGTAATATTAGTTATACTATATATCAATATGCTCCCTTAGACTTCACAATTAAGTCTTACTTTATAACATGAATTGTACAGCCTACTTTAAAATGGCCTCAGAGCATATTTAATAAAGATTAGATAAAAGTTAATTGATAGATCATCAGCTTGTCATGCAGTGAGAATTTTATCAAATTTAGTGTAGATCAAATTAGCATGGAAATATGAAGGCAGCATTTTGATGGACCAGGTAAGATATTACATATTTTCGTTAATTTATTTTCTTACTTGTTTCTGAAGAATACATGTGGTATATTATGAAGGCTTGCAGTCCTAGTATAATAGTAAAATAAGTTGTAAAGTAAAAGAACATTTATAAATTAAAACAAAACAAGGGACAAAATTGTCACAAAACCAGGTTTTCATTGTGAAAAAAAATCTGATAAAGGGAGACAACTCAAACTGAACTTTTGAAATGAACAAACAAAATTAACCCCCTTTGTAAGTTTGTTTTAAAATAAATCTATTTTTAGTCGTGGCGACCTTGACATTGGAGATATTGACGTGATTCTTTCGTGTGACACACCGTCCCATGATGGTGAACAAATGTGCCAAATGATTTTAAAATCTCATAATGAATGACATAGTTATAGCCCAGACAAGCTCATTTATGGCTATTTTTTACCTTTGAACTCAAAGTGTGACCTTGAGCTTGGAGATATTGACGTAATTTTTTCGCGCGACACACCGTCTAATGATGGTTAACAAATGTGCCAAATGATTTTAAAATCTCACAATGAACGACAAAGTTATGGCCCAGACAAGCTTGTTCCGCCTGCCCGCCAGCCCGCCAGCCAGCCCGCCAGCCAGCCAGCCCGCCCGCATTCGCCAATCTAATAACCAGTTTTTTCCTTCGGAAAACCTGGTTAAAAATTGACCATACCAAGAAATTAAATTTAAAATTTTTCCAAATTATTTTTTTCTGAATTTAATTAACTGTACAGGCACAGTTGCATTTAAGCTACCTACACATACATTACAGCACAATACCTACCTTTTGTCTAAAGTTATTGAAAATAAACCATATTTTTAAACGAAAGTGTGCTCAATCTAAGTGGCCCTAAATGCAATCTGCAAGTAAGCTACCTACAAACAAAATTACAGCACAAAACCTCCATCCAAACACAAGTTCATGTAACCTACCAGGGCTCTCGGAAACGCTTAATTATGCGTATTTGTACGCATAAATTTGCAACAAAAATGTATTTAAGTATTGAAAATTGCGTCAATATGTCAAGCAGCTCAAATGTACCGAAATTGTCTGCCATTCAAATCCAGACTGGTTTTCAATTTGGTTTCATTGTCAGCGTAAGCATTTAAACAAAAAGCGAAACCTGGTCTGCACCATAGTAAGCGACCACGCGTGAACTTTTTGTTATGGAAGCGCGCATGCTAGCTTGGCCAATCAATATCAATCTCGCTTACACCTAAGATAACTTTGTTGAATAAAATGTTAGAATGGACGGAGCTAACGGTTCATAATCTGAGTTAGACGCAATACAGTACAGCCAACGCGGCACAAACATTATCCGCGGCTACGCCACGGCCAGATTATAGTACACGGCGGCCGAATCGTGTGTTCATGCAGCGTATCGCCGCGGCACTCGGCATCGATCCGCGCAAAGACACCGAGTCTGTATTAGCCTCGCGTACTTTCGCGGAGTAAAACCACCGCATATGTACGCGGCGGATCGAGTGAAAAGATAGCCACCTACATATACATACATGTATGTGTAGCGTAGAATTAATTACGCGCAACTGTTAATGTTTCGTTCCATTATCATTATTAAATTTGTAATCCGAAACACACTTCCAAATTTTAATGCTAACGCGACCTTTGGCAAATTCTAGCGTCAAATAAACAGTGCTAAAATATCCTTTGTTTCATAAAAAGCGCACGAAAATTATGCAGACATGAAGAACGTTGTTCGGAAAGTTTGGGTGTATGTTGTGTTGTATAAATACATGAACATACATGTAGAACGTCGTTTGGAAAGTTTGGGTGTATGTTGTGTTGAATAAATACATGAACATCACGTCAGGCGTAAATCGCGTGTTCAGTGGGGAAAAAAACGCCCCGATTGGACGTTATTTCATCATCTCTATAAATAGAAACAAATGCCAAAATGTATTTGATACTTAAGAAAATATCAAGAATGTTTGTGTATCGTAAATATTTACCAGCATTTGCTTTAAAACTGGAATATACGGGATTATTGGGTAATTAGTAGCGATATTTTACTGTATAATATGAACAAAATAAATGTGTTTATATACGCATATTCAAACAATAGTTATAATAAGCTGATATTTAACAAAACAACAAATACGTTGTCACCGTCTTGATTATTGATGTGGCTTCAAACTGCTAATTTTCTCAGCTCAAATATAATAGCAAAATCAACATGCAGTTGATTTATAAATCCACCATATGCTGGAGCCTTGACCACTTGTATGTGCGAAAACATAATAACTTGACCTTGTTTATGTGTGAAATACATACACTACGGGCGGGGAACAAACTTAATTGGCCAGACACATTAACTATGCTTACATGTATATGCTAATACAATCCGCGCACAATAAATTTATTATGATTTTAATTATTATTATAATTGTTCTTTCAAAATTTGTGAACTACATGTAACAAATAATTTTAAAAAGATTTTTTATTTCATGATGCACATCGACTCGGCATCATGTCGCGGATCGCGGCATGCCTCGGCGGACAGATGCGAAGTTTCGCGGAAAAATGCGACTTGCCGCCGCATACTGACGCGGCTTCAACGACTCGTTTCGCCTTGGTATTGTCCAAAGGTCATAGACCGGACAGACTCATATGACATGAACGATTAATAACAAAGACAATGATTGATTGAAAATGGGCATTTATTTAAGATTCCATCAAATAGATAAATAATAGAAACGGACTCATATGACATGAACAAAATAACAAAGACAATGATTGATTAAAAATGGGCATTTATTTAAGATTCCATTAAA
Organism: Dreissena polymorpha; assembly: GCF_020536995.1. Classification (NCBI taxonomy): domain Eukaryota; kingdom Metazoa; phylum Mollusca; class Bivalvia; order Myida; family Dreissenidae; genus Dreissena; species Dreissena polymorpha. The sequence continues at coordinate 1,082,593 of NC_068359.1, read as the reverse complement.
TAGATAAATAATAGAAAACATAAATTAAAGCCCTCATACATGAGACTGTTTGTGCCTTTAAACCATTAACACGAGGCTGACAGGTAATTGGCAAAGCAGAGATAGTTAGAGACCTTGCCACCTGTCGTCCGGATATATATTACAAGTGCAAATAAAAACATGATTGAGGATGTAAAGCTCTGATAATATGATCATATAAAGAGATTTAGCACATATAAATAAACTGAAGATGGTAAGGTAAAGTCAACACTTGTGTGGCCTAAGCACTGACCAAGAATACACCAAAAGCTGCATATAAGCTTGATAACATATTAACAAAAACGCACTATGAAGATAACGAATTGCCTACTAGGCGAAAATAATTTAAGGTGAAGTTTACCATGGGTGTAAAATAGTAGACATTGCCATTTTGAAATATTATGAAAGGCTGATCATAAAAATTGAACACAGAACAGAGATATAACCAGCGAGTATGAAAATCGCACAATGTAAGTTGTAAATAAAATGGGCAAAGTGAGACTAGAAATATACTAAAATGTTATGGCTGTGAAAAATGGATAAATGACGAGATCCGTAAATGAAGGTGACACATAAATCATAATATGTTTCACGAAACATAACTAGTGTAAACTTAAATATAACAAGATGTGTTTGTGAAACACAATGTCCCCCTATATGACGTTTGACCTTGAAGGATGACCTTGACCTTGACCCTTCACCACTCAAAATGTGCAGCTCCTTGAGATACACACGCATTTCAAATATAAAATTGCTAGCTTCAATATTGCAGAAGTGACATTACATGAGCAATTTTGACCCATATATTTGACCTTGAAGGATGACCTTGACCTTGACCTTTCACCACTCAAAATGTTCAGCTCCATGAGATACACATGCATGCCAAATATCAAGTTGCTATCTTTAATATTGCAAAAGTATTCATAAAATAAGCGATTTGGCCGCATATATTTGACCTCTGACCTTGAAGGATGACCTTGACCTTGACCTTTCACCACTCAAAATGTGCAGCTCCATGAGATACACATGCATGCCAAATATCAAGTTGCTATCTTCAATATTGCAAAAGTATTCATAAAATAAGCGATTTGGGCCACATATATTTGACCTCTGACCTTGAAGGATGACCTTGACCTTGACCTTTCACCACTCAAAATGTGCAGCTCCATGAGATACACATGCATGCCAAATATGAAGTTGCTATCTTCAATATTGCAAAAGTATTCATAAAATGAGCGATTTTGGCCACATATATTTAATCTCTGACCTTGAAGGATGACCTTGACCTTGACCTTTCACCACTCAAGATGTGCAGCTCCATGAGATATAGCAAAAGTTATTGCAAAATGTTCAAGTTGGCGCAAACCAACCAACCAACAGACCAACCAACCAACAGACCAACCAACAGACAGGGCAAACACAATATGTCCCCCACTACTATAGTGGGGGACATACAAATGTTGAAAAATGAACTTAGTAAGTACATGTAAAACATGTTGCTGCAGCCTTGAACTGTCAGACAACTAATGAAAACTATACAGCAGATGTTGGCATAAACTATAAACTATCTACTATGGCACACCAAAGGGGTCGAAACTTTAACTTCTGCTCGAGCAGAAAAAAATGCTGCTCGAGCAGCATTTAAGTGCTGCTCGAGCAGCATATTGCTGCTCGAGCAGCAATTCACTGGTCGAGCAGCATTTAAATGCTGCTCGAGCAGCAAAATTCCTGCTCGAGCAGCAATATGCTGCTCGAGCAGCATTTATTTTTAGAATAAGCCATTGAACCCGTCAGCCAATCAAATTTGAGCTTACAAACGGACGACATTAGCTATCTCTACGGAAACGAAATAGACCGGTGAAGTGTTAATATTGTCAGATCGTGAGATCTGACGATTTTCACAGTACCCCCGTGATATTGCTCTGATCAGTCGCCGTGAAAAATGTCAGATTGATGAAAAAAAAAATTTAACGCATTGTTGTTTCAATTCAACTTAATTTCGCGTTTTAACAGCTTGCAGTTATTTTCGGACATCTTTTTTTCGGACGTTGAACCTAAACACATTGTTCACAACAAAGATATCAAAACAGTAGTTCTAACACCATGCAAACATTTGAATTTTAAAACGATTTTCGTTTTAAATGTTATATATATCGATGATGTACGTGCATTACGTTGTAAAGAAATATGGTAATGCCTAATTTCCAGTCCTGAGTGTTGCAGTTTTTTAATACAAAGATACAACATTGATTTAAGAAAATATTTTCAGATTATATATATATATATATATATATATATATATATATATATATATATATATATATATATATATCAATTCAGGAAAACTATTGTATTATATTTCACACAATCATAGTTACCACATTCATCATTTATTTCATATGTCAATAAGCTCGATTGGTAATTGTTGGTTCGGCTCGGGTAATGCTTTAAAGTACCCTGTGTACTCTTAAGTATACTTTAATGTACCCCGGGTACGCTAAATATACTTAAACGTACCGTTGGTCTGTCTGTCAGTGCAGTCACTCACAAACTTTTCAGTGCTTTATCTCAGAAACTCAATATAAGTTTTCAACATGAAACTTTATGGGTGTATAAATATAGCTGAGGAGAGGTGCCATGCACAAGAACCATAACCCGCCACTTTCTGATATAAGAGTTATTGCGCTTTGTTGTTTTTGTATGATGTAACTAGGGCTATATCTCAGATACTATACAAGATTTTAACATGAAACTTAATGGGTGTATAATTATCAATGCACGAGAACCATAACCGTATACTTTCTTACATAACGGTTATTGCCCTTATTTGTTATTGTCATTTTATGATGTAACTTTTCAGGGCTATATCTCATTTATAGAACCATGCATAAGAACCACAACCCTTCACTTTCTTAAATACAGTCCACTCTCGTTATCTCGAAGTCGGCGGGAACAAGAAAAAATATCGAGATAACGAGAGTTCGAGATATCTGATTAGGCGTTTTCAAAGAAAAAATAAATACCTGCTAAGTGGTCTAACTAAAGCCGTCACTGTGTGGCATAATACTCTCGACCTGATATACATGTATACGCGTTTTTACGAGGCACGTTTAATTTTGCTATTTAAATGCTTAAAATGACGTTTTAAGTATTACATAATTGCATGAACACATGCGGTTATAATTTTTCTAAACTGTCGAGTAAACATCTGGTAATGTTGCTATTTATAGCTATGATGCAATTGACGTCCAATTAAGACGAGGGTTTTCTATCTGAACATGCGTAAATCACGTTCCGGAATACTGAAGTGTACATGTACATTTTGTAGTTCATAATGCAAAGTTCAATCGATTATTAGTACAGGGTCAAATAAAAATGAAAAGCCATTTTGAGTCTTGACTTTATTATATATTAAAAACAATTAGTCCTTCGGCCTTCCGTCAGGCAGTGTATTAATTGCAGTTAATTCATGTTAAAGTGACAGTTAAAGAGACAGGCCTTACTCAAGTGTTAATGGCTAACGACATTACACACGTGTGATCATTGATGCAATCAACGGATCAATTTCCTACCGCACAGTATCGGGAGCAGCCGGGCGAAGCGAGACGGCGAAGTATCAAAGAAAAAATGTCTCACCTTTTGCTGAAACTGGGACAGTTATTCGCACTTCGAGATAAACCACAGTAAATACATGTAAAATTGGGACTCGGGACAAAATTTTATATCGACATATCGAATTATTCGACATAACGAAAATCGAGATATGCGATGTTTATTTATAAAGATAAAGAAGGAAAAAAGTTGGGACATTGAGCTTTACTTCGACATATCGAGAATATCGAGATATCCGATGTCGACATAACGAGAGTGGACTGTAAGAGTTATTGCCCTTTGTTGTTTTTGTATGATGTAACTTCTCAGGGCTTTATCTCAGAAACTATAAATACAAGATTTCAACATGAAATTTCATGGGTGTATAATTGTCAATGAGAATAAGTGCCATGCACAAGAAACATAACCCTAGTACATATGTACATGTCTGATGTTACTTTACAGGACTATATCACAGATACTATACACGATTTAAAGATGAAATTTAATGGATGTTAAGATATCAATGAGGAGAGGTGTCATGCACAAAATCTATAACCCTACACTTTCTTAAATAAGAGTTATTGCCAATTGTTTTTTTATGTTGTTGCTTTTAAATAAGTGAGATAAGGGTACAACCCTTCAAATAAACTTTTCTGTTAGTTCTGCACCCATCAATAATCAAAACTTATTTGGCGGGGGATATCAATTTAACGAATTTGCTTATTATTAGTCTAAACGTTGAAATAGACTTAATATTTTAAGTAGCAATGAGAATATAAGACACAACAGACTCATCAGTCATCAGTATTATGTTAGCATATCTTTAGTCGGTTACTGAACTAGGGCAAATAAAGTTGAAGTTTATCAGGTGGTCTAAAAGTCCTCACCGCCTAGCATATAAGTCTACAAAGTATTTTAAAACCGGTTCATGAACATGAAATGATAAGTCATTTACGCCATCGGGATTAATTAATTTAAGTCAATATGTTTTTGGCACAGAAGGATTTTATTAATATTTTGTTGAGTTCTCAGATTAATCGAGCCCAAAGCACTTCCTGCTACAAAAACATATTTTCGAGAAACAACACATATTGATAATATCCATTTTAATGCTGTGCGGGTCTTTACAGTGAAGTCATCGAGCCGCACAGATATGTTTGCCGCACCCAATGAATCAGAAGTCTGCGTCTCACGACTAGTCTCGATAAAATGAATCATGGGCCTGTCGCAACATTGTGGGATGCTTTTCATGACCAAACATTTGGCAGTCTGGAAATAAAGTAAGTCATTCATACTTAACTTAAAAAACAACATTTGTTTGCAATAAGAAAAGCATATATTCACTAGATTAAGTGTTCACAAAAAATACTATTTCTGAAAATAAAATTGCAAGAACGATAGTTTGACAGTGAAAAGTATTAATGTTTTATGCATCATAAATATACAATCACATTAAGACACTGAAAAACAACTTTTCATACAGAATTATATAATGGAGCAAAGAGAATGCTTTTTTTCATTATATGACACATTCATAAAAATTAAAATATGAGTAACCTTCTTGTTTAACCTTTTTTCAGGGTTATTTGACAAAAGTGGGACTCTATAACACAGTTTGATCCTCAGGTTATGATATTACATATGAAATATCATGTCCTTTATAAATTAAAAAAAAATGCAAGGCTCTTAAAACCAATGCACCAACAGAAAGGTACTATGATTATATTCTACATTCTCCCATTATTTTGTTGAATAAAAGTTAATGCAGATCTTTACTAAGCAAACTAGAGCTTTGTCACAGACGTTACAAATACCCCCACGTGCCGCATTGACACAGACTTTTTTGCATGCTGTCTTCACAAAACAAGAGAATCAAATTTATGGCGATTTTTAAGAATGATAATGCCATTATCATTTATGGCAATTTCGACCTTTGAACTCTTGAATTCTTTAGCATGACATGCAGTCCAAATTTATGGCAATTTTTTACTTTTGAACTCCAAGTGTGACCTAGACCTTGGAGTTATCGACATAATTCTTTTGCATGACACATCGTCCAATGACTGTGAACAAATGTACCATGTATTTTTAAAATCTCACAATAAATGACATAGTTATGGCCCGGACAAGATCATTTATGGCCAATATAGACGTAATTCTTTTGCGCAACACACCGTCCAATAATGGTGAACAAATGTGCCAAATGATTTTAAAATCTCACAATGAACAACATAGTTATGGCCTGGACAAGCTCATTTATGGCCTTTTTTTTACCTTTGAACTCAAAGTGTGACCTTGAACTTGGAGTTATCGACGTAATTCTTTTGCGCGACACACCGTCCAATGATGGTGAACAAATGTGCCAAATGATTTTAAAATCTCACAATGAATGACATAGTTATTGCCCAGACAAGCTCATGTATGGCCATTTTTAATCTTTGAACTGAAAGTGTTACCTTGACCTTCGAGATATTGAAGTAATTCTTTCGCGCGACACACCGTCCCATGATGGTGAACAAATTTGCCAAATGATTTTAAAATCTCACAATAAATGATAAAGTTATGGCCCGGACAAGCATTTGACCCTTGAACTCCAAGTGTGACCTTGATCTTGGAGATATCGACATACTTTTTTCACGCAACACACCGTTCCATGATGACCCAGCATGACCCATATTCAAACTTGGCTTAAACATCATCAAGATACAACTTGTGACCAAGTTTGGTGAAGATCGGATGAAATTTCGGGACAGACCGACAGACCGACCGACAGTACGACAAAGTGACTCCTATATAGAAATATGAAGCTAATTTATTACCATCAATGCAAACACTCCACAGCTGTTTCCATGGCGCTGTTTGTTGCAAGGTGGCGCTTTGAACTCTGAACTGAATTTTTCCAAGCCATCTTTCACAATTTGCGCTCGTTGACACATGAACTGGCTGCAACAAATATTTTGTTGGTAAAAATCAACAAAAATCATGTGCCTATATACTTAAGCGGTACTTTATCTATACCAAATTGTTTTGGTAATCAGTTTTCAAACATATATATATATGTGAATCTATTAACACATTATTTGAAACAGATAAGTGTGAGATATAGGACACAATAATAAATAAGAATGAACTAAGAAAGCAAGCTTAAATTTATATATAGCCTATCATTTTTAAAGTGTTGGTGGTCATTACAAATTAATATTTATGATAAAGATCCAAATATAGAAAACAAATAAGATTTACAAAGTTTTTTGAATATCTTGTTTGGTATATTGCCTGATGAATGATAACTGGAACTGGCCAAAAAAGCTCCCTAAATGTGACCTTTGATCTCTTGTTAACGCATGCGCTGCAGCTTCTCTACATGGAGAACATATGTGGTAAGCTATATTAACAAGAGCACCGCCTTGCGGGTGCAGACCGCTCATCTATTTTCTTTTTAAAGGTGAAGGGATTCTCATTTTCAATCACAAAGGAGGGAGGGGCGGAGTGAAGAGGGGTGTATAGTGTGGGGGTGTGGAATTTATTACATTATCTTCCAAAAATGCGAAAAAAAACGCAAAAATAAATACAAAAAATCGGGGGTGGGTGGGGGTGGGGGTGGGGGGGGAGTGGGGGGGGGGATTTCTGGGTGCGATGGTTGGACAGTATTTCAAACATAAAATAATAAAAATAATTATTTGTGTTTTTTAACCGTTTCAAAAAAAAAATAAAATTGGGGGGTGGGGGGGGGTAAAGTGTGAGGGTGTGGTGGTAATTTGTGAGATGATCTTTAAAAAAAAAAATTAGGGGGGGGGATTCGGGTGGGGGGAGGGGGGGTTGTGGGGGATTGTTGGGTGCGATGGTTGGACAGTATTTCAAACATAAAATAATAAAATAAATATTTGTGTATTTTAACCGTTTCAAAAAAAAAATTGGGGGGGTGGGGGGGGGGGTATAGTGTGAGGGTGTGGTGGTCATTTGTGAGATGATCTTAAAAAAAAAAAAAAAAAAAAAAAAAATAAGGGGGGGGAGGGGGGGGGGGAGGGCACAAGGGATGGTTTGGGTGGAGTCTATTGTGGTATGTCAGGTAAGAGTAGTTTTGTCAAAGTATCAATCAAATCTAATCATAAATAAAGAAGTTATGGCAATTTTAGCAAAATTTAATAATTTGACCTTGAGAGTCAAGGTCATTCAAAGGTCAAGGTAAAATTCAACTTGCCAGGTACAGTAACCTCATGATAGCATGAAAGTATTTGAAGTTTGAAAGCAATAGCCTTGATACTTAAGAAGTAAAGTGGATCGAAACACAAAATTTAACCATATAGTCAAAGTTACTAAGTCAAAAAAGGGCCATAATCCCGTAAAAATGACAACCAGAGTTATGCAACTTGTCCTTTTACTGTACCCTTATGATAGTTTGCAAGTGTTCCAAGTATGAAAGCAATATCTATGATACTTTAGGGGTAAAGTGGACCAAAACACAAAACTTAACCAAATTTTCAATTTTCTAAGTATAAAAAGGGCACATAATTCTGTCAAAATGCCAGTCAGGGTTACATTACTTTGCCTGCACAGTCCCCTTATGATAGTTAATAAGTGTTGCAAGTATGAAAGCAATAGCTTTGATACTGTAGGAATAAAGTGGACCTAAACACAAAACTTAACCAAATTTTCAATTTTCTAAGTATAAAAAGGGCACATAATTCTGTCAAAATGCACGCCAGAGTTATCTAACTTTGCCTGCCCAGTCCCCTCATGATAGTAAGTAAGTGTACCAAGTTTGAATGCCATAGCATTGATACTTTCTGAGAAAAGTGGACCTAAACGCAAAACTTAACCAAAATTTTCAATTTTCTAAGTATAAAAAGGGCACATAATTCTGTCAAAATGCACGCCAGAGTTATCTAACTTTGCCTGCCCAGTCCCCTCATGATAGTTAGTAAGTGTACCAAGTTTGAATGCAATAGCATTGATACTTTCTGAGAAAAGTGGACCTAAACGCAAAACTTAACCGGACGCCGACGCCAACGCCGACGCCAAGGTGATGACAATAGCTCATAGTTTTTTTTTAAAAAATAGATGAGCTAAAAATGGCATATTCAATTATCGAATCACAGTTTGGATAAGCTCAGAGACACACATTAAATGCACATACACCAACTGCTACTGTGACTGCTATATCAAGCAGGTAAGACAAAAATGAATTACAGCTTTGAACCTTACCAGAACAAATCGAACAAGGCCTTGTTGTTACCACCCAACGAGTCGTAAATGGTTACAGTCCTGGACATAACACTTGCAACCAGCAAAACCCAGTGATTGTTGCCTTTACATTGTGGCAGCATAAGTAGATCATACATACTGAAGTCCACCTACAAAATGTGAAATTATAATGTACCTTAAACAATGTATACATTACTAAACAGAGAGAAATTTGCTCAAATTACTTCAAAGAAGTATAGTGGCATGCTAGAATCAAGTACAGTTTAAGTTAACAATACACAAAAGATTGTCAGGCAATATGGTACTCCTGGAACAACTTTGTTTAGGTCATTTGCAAAGAACATGTAGAATTTATGAAGAACCACCACTTTTACATAAAAATTAATGTTATGTAAAACGAAGACTTTGGCATTCATATCTCACAGACAAATCAAGTCATTACCACTGCCACCTTCATCAACATAATTATTGGACACATATAGAACTACTATATCTCACTACATACAAAATGTGGTAGCCCTAGATCCTAGAGTTAGGGACAAGAATATTTTAAAAGTTTTCACAAAATAAGCAAGCAAGAAGTGTATATAATGTTCAATTTTGTGACCCTCGGGTCAGGGTCAAATTTGACCCAAAGGGCATAATTTGAACAAACTTGGTAGATGACAATAAGATGTTACTGCAAACCAAATTTGGTAGCCATAGTCCGAATGGTTTTCAACAAGATTTTTTTTTAAATTTTCATAAAATAGGCGCTTTATTCAATTTTGTGACCCCCCCCCCCCCCAGGGTCAAAGTTTACCCCAGAGGCATAATTTGAACAAACTTGGTAGAGGACTATAAGATGTCACTTCATACCAAATTTGGTAGCCCTAGGCCCAATGGTTATGAACAAGAATGATTTTTAAAGTTTACCCTAAATTAGCCATTTATAAGCATATGTTCAATTTGTGACCCTCGGGGCAGTTTTAAATTTGACTCCAGGGGCATAATTTGAACAAACTAAGAAGAGAACTAATACATGTCAATACATACCAAATTTGGTAGCACTATGCCATACAGTTATGAACAAGTAGATTTTTTAAGTTTTCACAAAATAGGCCTCATATAAGCATATGTTCAATTTTGTGACCCTCGGGGCAGGGTCAAACTTGACCCCAGGGACATAATTTGAGCAAACTTGGTAGAGGACAATAAGATGTCACTACATACCAAATTTGGTAGCCCTAACCCCAACGGTAATGGACAAAAAGATCTGTAAAGTTTTCACAAAATAGCCCCTTTATAAGCATATGTTAAATTTTGTGACCCTCGGGGCAGTTTCAAATTTGACCCCAGGAGCATAATTTGAACAAATTTGGTAGAGGGCTATTAGATGTCTCTACATAGCAAATTTGATAGCCCCATGCCCATATGGTAATGGATGAGAAGATTTTGAAAGATTTCACAAAATAGGCCTTATATAAGCATATGTTCAATTTTGTAACCCCAGAGCAGGGTCAAATTTGACCCCAGGCGCATAATTTGAACAAATTTGAAATAGGTTCATCCAAGGAACATTACTGAGAAATTTTATCAGAATTGGACCAGTAGTTTAGGAGAAGAAGATGTTTAAAGGAAAAGTTAATGCACGGACGGACGCACGCAGGCACGGACAGACGCACGCATGGCGGACACAGGACCATGACATAAGCCCCGCTGGCCTTTGGCCACTGGAGCTAAAAATCAATTAAGGAAGGGAGGGAGCACCCCTCCCTAACCCAACCATAAAGGCCCCTGGGCATCTGGAATATGATCACAAGCACTAATAATCATATTATAATGCTAAAACCCGGTCACCACTGTCGATAAATTGGAAATTGTTATGACTGTGAGATATAATGTAAACATTTGCATACAGATCAATCTTTTTTCTTCAAGCAAAACACAAAATAACAATGCAAAATTAAAGTTTTAAAGGTTTTCAATGGGTACAAATAGGGTATTTATCTGGACATTGGAAAAGTTGAAATACATGAAAATATCATCAAACAACTTAAATGTATTTCATTGTCAAATATGTTTTTCTTGATTTTTCTCCAAACTTTACACAAATATGGGTGATTTCAAAACTAACTAGAAATGGCGCGGCAGAGGCCGACGTGTATCCCCACGTCGCATGTTTGACCCAGGGGTGCCCCAGGGTTGGTAATGGGGCTATGCATAGTTGAGATTGAACGTATTGTCATAAGAGAAGTTCGGTATCAATTAGATGTGAATCGGTGTAGAAATGAAGAAATTATAGTAAAAGGCAATTTTGGGTGGGCGTGGCCTATGTGGGCGGGGTGCCCCAGGGTTGGTAATGGGGCCATGCATAGTTGAGATTAACCATAATGTCATAAGAGAGGCTCAGTATCAATTTGAAGTGAATCTGTGTAGAAATTAAGAAATTATTGTAAAAGGCAATTTTGGGTGGGCGTGGTCTATGTGGGCGTGGCCAATGTGGGCGGGGCACCCCAGGGTTGGTAATGGGGCCATGCATAGTTGAAATTATCCGTATTGCCATAAGAGAGGTTCAGTATCAATTTGAAGACATTCGGTGTAGTCTCCGGTGCACTCAAAATGTGCAGCTCCATGAGATACACATGCATGCCAAATATCAAGTTGCTCTCTTGAATATTGCAAAAGTTATGACCAAGGTTAAAGTTTTGGGACACACACACACACACACACACATACAATGACAGACAGGCCAAAAACAATATACCCCTGATCTTTCGATCCGGGGGCATAAAAATGAGTAAAAATCGCTGACCCGGCCCCACCTCAACCCACATAACTTTTGACCCAGGGGTCAGATCAAAATTCCAAATAGTGCAGGGTCGCACATATGCTCATAGCTACCATGTGTGTTAGTTTCAAGGTTCTAGTGCTTATAGTGTAGGAGGAGAAAGTGGCCAGGACGGACAGATGGACGGACGGAAGACGGAGATAACTACAATATCCCCACTTTTTCTCCGAAAAGCGTGGGGATAATGAAGCCTAAATGAACAATTTTCTCAAATTTTAGATGTTAAGTTATGGCAACAGTTTTGTTTGTATTGCATAGGGAAAGGGTTCAAGTTTTATAAATGAGTAGGGCCGTTCTGTCAGATGTAATCACTTTTTCACCACAAAACATGATGTTAACCAAATGTTTTTGATTTTTTTTTTATAAATGTACATGTCTTTTGCACTTAATAAAATCCCATTAAAACATGTTATCAATATTTTGTGTGTTTTGTCAACATGCAGTATGTTCTTAAGCAAAATATAAATACAAAATCGGAAGTGTTCTAAAAAAAATTATGGAAAAAATTGAAATGTTCATGTTTTTAACACATATTTTTCAAAACTATACTCCTAAAAGTTTTTTTCCTGGCCTCAAAGCAGTGTATCTTAAAGTAAAAACTCAGATTTATCAAAATATAGGATGGCCTTCAAATATATGTGAAGTTTCTTTTTTATTATATAAGAAAATCTGCAAAAACTAGCTTTTGCCAAAACTGTATACAATTTTCAAACATTTGTACACTTAATTGGGACACTTACATGACTTTTGTATACAAGTTAAATAAGCAAACCATTCAACATATATACTTTTTAAATTTTTATTACATTTGACTACCGGTATACAAATTAATGTTTCCCCAAATAATGTTCTGTGCTAGAAGGTCCATTTGATGATTTAAGGTTGATGTTTAGAGATTTAAGATTATTTGTACTTGACAACTTTAGTTTTCATTTATTCTAAGAAATACCCAAACAGTCAGTAATATAGAATACAAATTAAATTGGCATAAAATATTCTGATAAAATTATAAGATAAGTTACAGGGAACTTGAATTGTTTGCTGAAAGGATCTAGCATGATTTTAGGCCAAATCTGTACACTTGGGACATTTTCAAAATAGATGAAAATCTGAAGAAAAATAGCATAACTTTTATATGTATTTTATTTGAGGTATTTTTGTGGCCCTTAGTATGTTTATAACCGATGGGATATCAGAGGCATAAGGAATCTCCATAATTATGCAGTGTGTCATAGATCTGTATTTCCCATAAAAAACACATATATTTCACAAATTGTAGATACATTTGACCTGGTTTTCAATATATTTCACATAGTTGTATATATTTGACTTTGGTTTCATAATTTATCTTGTTCTATATAATAAAGATCTATTTGACATTGCTCTCTATATGCTAGAGATCTATATGCTGGGCATTTTTCTCTATACAAATGGATAGCATACCTTGTTCTCTAAATATCAAATGATGTTCTCTACATATTAAACATTGTTCTCTATGGCATTGACCTTGATCTTTAAATATAAGACATTATGCCTCTTCTATATGTTGGAATTTGATATCTATATATAAGACATTGCTCTCTATACTTGAAGTTGATCTAATATTGTGTTCTCTATATATTGGACGCTTTTCTATAAATATTGAACATGGTTCTGTATACAAAATACATGTTTATATTTTTTTATAATATTTGACCTCGTTTTCTATATAAATATGTGTCTTGTTCTGATAAAACTGGGCTAAATTCATGTGCGTAAAGTGTCGTCCCAGATTAGCCTGTGCAGTCCGCACCGGCTTATCAGGGACGACACTTTCCGCTTAAACTTGATTTTCGGTAAGAAGGGACTTCCTTCAAACTAAAAATACCATAAAAGCGGAAAGTCTTGTCCCTGATATGCCTGTGCAGTCTGCACAGGCTAATCAGGGACGAGACTTTTCGCACATGAATTAAGCCCAGTTTTCTCAAAAAAAGACACATATAATTCACTGTTCTATATTTAGACCTTGCTCTCTATATATTAAACATTATATTCTCTATATATTGGACCTTGTTCTTTATAAATTAGACCTTGTTCTTTTTATACTTTATACATTAAACACGATGTCCTCTTACTTGACCTTCCTCTGTAATACAATATATCCTCTATATATTTTGGTAATGTGTCATTAAAAATGAATGAAATAATAATTAGTGCTGTACCGTTGTTTATCGAAGGTTTTAACATGGTTTTTAGTTTAGATGTGTAGGAATTGTACCACAAGGGTGACAGTCTGCATGGTTTAATTATAAGTGTCTGAAAGACTTTGTCATCCATCATATTTGACATTTGACCATGTTCAACTTTTATTTTGGCTTTTTTTTCCAGTTGCTTTTGAATGCTTTATTAAATCAAAATTTAATCATTAATTCTGCTATAATGTAAGTTTGTTTTCACTTTCTGGAGGTTTATAAGAAAAACATTCATTTTATGTCCCAAGTGTACATGTACAACATTTAATAACCAACTTTAGGCTAACATTGAAGATTATTGGAGAAACATTTTGATTAAAATTGACATTAATTTGAGAAGAGGAAATGTATTTTTGTAATAATGTTATGGTAAAGTCAAATATACTTCCCACACATTATCATTTATATGCTTATATTTTTCTTCTGAAGACAAAATATGGAGACATACCCATATAGTAAGAGTAGTTCGACCCCAGAGTGAAGAAACCACCTTTTTCTCTTGGAGATTACACCCTTCTGTGTACTTCTTTCCAGAAAATTAGTGCCTTTGTTTATTTTTTTAAAGCTATAACCTGTCCATCAAACACGATAAAAATTTTGTACACTTGGGACAATATGATATTTGTCTTGCAAAAAAAGTTCACAAGGTTTTGGCATCAAATTTTCTGTACATATAGTGATAAGCATTAATGGTTTGAAGAAAATGATGTAAAACCTTGAAAACTCTATCTTATGAAAAATTTAAAATAACTTTCATGCAAAATGTACACTTGGGACAGGGACAAATTTTGACCACATTTAGTATTCAGCTGTTCAAAATTTACATGAACAAATAATTGTATAAATACCTGTACAATTGTGTAGAAAAAACATGTGACAGGTTAAAAGGACACTTTTTACCTATAAATATTGAAGCACTTTATGATGCCACCTCTTAATATACGTGAAGAGAGTTGAAAATTGTGGCACAAAATTGACAAGAACATCATTGCTTTGAACACTTGCTACAAGAGATATCAACCTAAGTTATAAGAAGCATTGTTTTATTTTTCTTAAAGCATATGCATTTTTATATTCATTAAATGATGGCAATACCTAATATTTCTGAAAGTTTTATTGAAGTATAGAATTGAAAATTGCCTTTAACATAAAATGTCACGCAAAACCAGTACACTTGGGGCAATTTTAAGGATATTTTTCAATATATTTTGTTAATGAAGCAAGTTATTGAGAAGAATTTTCACATTTAAGTTAATCACATGGAAACACTTCTGTAAGATAGAAAAAGAACTCAAACATGCTTAATGGTAAGAAAATAAATGCATGTTTTATTTAGGCTTCATTCTTTTTTAAATCACCCATAGGATATGATGCAGCATTTGTCTTTACGGTATATAAAAAATCAATCATTTTTACCCGGAAGTTGGCGCTGTAATAAATTTGCTATTCTTGGTGTTCTTTTACCAAGCTTGATTAGGAATTTTTGAAAACGCGCCATGGAGATTTTCTTTCACCATTAAAAATAATAGTTCACGGATTCAAACCATAATTCCTGATTTATATGTTGCTACAGTGGATTCCTGTTCTTAGCATACCATGTCAGCAAAAATTATGCTAATAACAGGAATATGCTATTAACGGGAACACAGATTTTAGCATAAATATAGCAACTGGGGGCATACAATTAGTCAAATCTGTTAATAATTGATCGTCAAAGTGAAATTAAAATTCAACATTGTATATGATTGATGTTTAAGATAACTATTCATCAAATGGAATTGTATTCTAAGGTGTTTGCATTAGCATTTGAGCATATTTTTGCAGATTTAAAGCATATTTTTTTGGCATTCTGAGAATGTTATATGCTATAAAGACTTTAAGTGAATTCTGAATATTGGGGTTAAAAATTATGCTATTAATAGAAGAAAAATACATTACAAGAGTTCCGCGGTCGGAGATGACCGCATTGAAGCCGGATTTTTGATTTAAATGACAGGAAAGTACCTTTCGTGTTTTTGTCAATGCAATACTTAAATTACTGAAATATTGTTCAAAGGTCAAAATGAAATGTAAGTACTTTTCAAGGCATGAGCAAACCTTGTGTTATGTTTTGAATGCATGCATATACATGAACAACAATAACATTTAAGGTCACAAATATGAACTTGAATTGACAATTAGGAAAGTTTGATCTCAATTTTTTTATTAGCAAATTAGTAACATATTGTTTGAACTTTAAAATGACCAGTTGTTCTCTTGACCAGTGGTCATCTGTTAGTCATGGCAAAGTCCATGTCCAAGCATACGAAAGTTAAAACAACTTTTAATTTTTAACATTCAAGGTCACAGTGACCTTGACCTTCAATGACCTTAAAATGACCAATTGTCATCTACTAGTGCTGGCCAACCTTCATGTCCAGTTTGAAGACTGTAAGTCCAAGCATAAGAAAGTTATACCATGAAATAAGAATTTTAACATTTTTACATTCAAGGTCACGGTGACCTTGACCTTAAAATGACCAGTGGTCATCTACTAGTTCTGGCCAACCTTCATATCAAGTTTGAAGACTCTAGGTCTAAGCATACCAAAGTATTAACAACTTTAACATATTTACATCCAAGGTCACAGTGACCTCGACCTTCAAATGAATGACCTTGAAATGACCAGTGGTCATCTAAGTGTGCTTGCAAACCTTTACGTCAAGTTTGAGATTCTAGGTCCAAGCATACCAAAGTTACAACAATTTTAACATTTTAACATTTAAGTTCACAGTGACCTTGACCTTCAAATGAATGACATTGAAATGAATGACCTTGAAATGACCAGTGGTCATCTAAGTGTGCTTGCAAACCTTTACGTCAAGTTTGAGATTCTAGGTCCAAGCATACCAAAGTTATAACAATTTTAACATTTTAACATTGAAGGTCACAGTGACCTTGACCTTCAAATGAATGACATTGAAATGAGCAGTGGTGATCTTCTAGTACTGGCCAACCTTTATGTCAAGTTTGAAGACTCTAGGTACAAGCATACCAAAGTTATAACATGGAATAAGAACTTTAACATTTTTACCTACCAAAGTTATAAGAACTTTAACATTTTTACATTCAAGGTCACAGTGACCTTGACCTTAGAATGAATGACCTTGAAATGACCAGTGGTCATCTAAGTGTGCTTGCAAACCTTCATGTCAAGTTTGAAGACTCTATGTCCAAGCATACCAAAGTTATAACAATTTTAACATTTTAACATTTAAGGTCACAGTGACCTTGACCTTCAAATGAATGACATTGAAATGACCAGTGGTCATCTTCTAGTACTGGCCAATCTTTATTTCAAGTTTGAAGACTCTAGGTACAAGCATACCAAAGTTATAACATGAAATAAGAACTTTAACATTTTTACATTCAAGGTCACAGTGACCTTGACCTTCAAATGAATGACCTTGAAATGTCCAGTGGTTACTTACTAGTTCTGGCCAACCTTCATGTCAAGTTTCAAGACTCTAGGTCCAAGCATACCAAAGTTATAACAACTTTAACATTTTTACATTCAAGGTCACAGTGACCTTGACCTTCAAATGAATGACCTTGAAATGTCCAGTGGTTACTTACTAGTTCTGGCCAACCTTCATGTCAAGTTTCAAGACTCTAGGTCCAAGCATACCAAAGTTATAACAACTTTAACATTTTTATATTGAAGGTCACAGTGACCTTCACCTTCAAATGAATGACCTTGAAATGACCAGTGGTCATCTGTTAGTCCTGGCCAACCTTCATGTCAAGTTTGAAGACTCTAGGTCCAAGCATACCAAAGTTATACCATGAAATAAGAACTTTAACATTTTCGAGCACGCCGCCACCCCGCCCGCCCGCCCGCCCGACAACATCAATCTATAAGCCGAGATTTTTTCGAAAAAAATCCGGCTAAAAATTTAAGAATTAATCTGTGCTTTGACATTCTATATGCTAATAACAGAAATATGCTATTATCAGGTATGCTAATAAATGGAATCCAGAAATTATCCTTCAGTCTAACAGAATTTTGTAGCCTGTCAGACCAAACATCTGACAGATTATTTTACATTTTGCGGTGTCTGACTTGGCTTCTCACTTTTGAGTCCATGATGCTAAATGTTTTAGATTCAACACTAGTTTCCTCAACCTCACAACACCAGAGCTCCTGTGATGCAAATATACTTAAGTGGTATAAAGAGATATTTTTTTCCCTGCAAATTGTGTTGAGTTCCTCACTTCTGGTTAAAAACAAACCTGTTACCCTCCAATTGACTGTCAATTTAAACAGCAAACTCCAATACATATTCCTGTTTGTATTCTTGTATGAAAATGTCCACAACATATGGGCGTAGTTATATGGGGACTGAATATTCAAATACATGTAGGTTAAGAAGTACAGTAAATGACATGACAAAATGCTGTTAGGACATATCATCATCCTTAATTCTAAACCAGCTATACATGACATTATTCTTAAGAGGGGCATTTCAGAATAAAGATAAAAAGATACAAACGCTTCGCAATGGAAAAATTATTTCCTGCAAAAATTTTTTATCGAAATTATTTCTGTCAAGACATGTTGTACAATAGCATGCCATGGTTAAAATGAGTGTGTAATACAATGCCTAAACTCATTCTGCAAAGTTTGGGAAGTCTGCTTTAGGGACATTTAAATGGAAGGACAGATGAAAGGTAACTCATTATAGTGCCACCAATGTAATTATTATGCAATTTTTTTGCAGTTCAGAGCTGAAAATAACATCCCAGAACTTAATTATGCACTGCCAAGTTATTCAATAAATAGTAAATTGTAAACATTTCAATTATGAAAAATTAAACAACTTGTAATTCAGACACAACTCACATTTTACCTGTTGTTAGCTTTGAACAAGCTAATTGGCCTCGGTGAAAAATAATTTACATTGAAATTGAGAAAAGTCCTTGAGAACTCAGTGCCCCAGATAATTATTTGGGAAATAGGGTTTTCAACCATTGATTTTGAAAAATAGGGTGATTCCATTCTTCATATAGAGTGAAATGAGTAATAAAAATGCATACCTTAAAATAATTGCTGATTTACTTCCGTTGACGCTGCACACTTGTATTGATTCAATAGAACTGTAAACTATCATCATAAATTTTAATAAACTGATGTTTCCTAATATCTTTAATCCTTGAAACTGTCCATGATATAAACTTTAAAAAATGTTGACAATTTCTAACCAATGACATGCCTTTTTATACTTTTGACAGGTTTGTTAAGTCACAGACTTTCCATTATGTTTTTTGGATGTCAACTCAACTGCTGTATATACAGTTTCTAACAAAATCGATAACACGAATGATTCGGCACTTATTGGCTCTTGCTTTCTTGATTCGAAAAAGTTTGCGATCGGCTGATATTTTGGCGCAACAATCTCGGACGTCTTTCGACCTCTATCTGCTATTTTTTTTTTGCATCGTAATAGAATCTGAAAGTACAGACGCTTAACAAAAACATGCACAATGAGCGACGAATTAGGTCAGATTGAAAACGCATAGTGTTTGAATAACTATGACCGTTTGCTGAGCTTGCTGAATGTAAGCGTCATCGCGTAACGATAATAATTCCAAAGAGAAAATACCTAAAATGAGCAAAGCATTTTTAATCGAAGTTTTGTATCGTTAATTTGACGAATTTGCGTAAAAGTCAAATTCATTGCATTTTCAATACTCATGATATTGTATTTCTTTGCATTTTTAAACATTTTAATAGGGTGAAAGACGCAGATACGCAGCTTATCTGGGGCACTGAGAACTGGTTAACAGACATGATATTTTGCCTTTTTGGATAATTGTAAGAGTTAGAATAGCAGATATACATGTATGGGGAGAACGAGAAACGTAAACAATGTTAACCAGAAAGGCACAATCACAGGCAATCGGCACCTGTGTCGGAAGCAATTATTAAGAACCATTAAGAAAGTAAATCGATAGAAACAGAGAACCTACACTTGCGCACCCTTTGAGCCATTCTTATCAGTCATCGTCGTGATTTTCGCAAAAGTTTTAACAGCCGTTAGACATTTATGATCGATTTTCTTATTAAGCGAATGGCAACAATTTTTCGATCGACTAGTTTGCAGCCAAAATATAAAGCACTTACCGCGTGTCAATGTTAAACTTTAAGCAGGTCGTCACATAAACTTGCAGAAGATGTGAAAAAGGCACCATCATGGCGGCAGCCATTTTTTCCAAACAAACCAGTTTCGCACCAAACGGCAAATATAACAAGAGTTCTGATTGGCTAATGCCATAATCTAAAAATAAATGCTGGTCGAGCAGGATTTTTCTGCTCGAGCAGAAAAAATGCTGGTCGAGCAGTAAATTTGCTGCTCGAGCAGCATTTTGCTGGTCGAGCAGCATTTAAATGCTGCTCGAGCAGCATTTTTTTCTGCTCGAGCAGAAGTTAAAGTTTCGACCCCTTTGGTATCCCATAATCTACAGGCACTGTTAAAAGGGTAAAATCTACCTGTATCCCTAAACTGATTGGTGAACATAAATCTATGGTAAAATGTACAGTGACACAAACAATGGTGAGATGCAAATGTAAGCAATCCTGTAGGAAAGCAATGTAGCTGTGGACTTGCACGGTCAGACAATACAAACAAGAAATATCTTTAAAAAAGATATACGGCGTGGATTGTGGTTGGATTTGGTAAAAGGTAAAGAGTTCAATGAATGAGATCAAAGATAGCGAATGTCTTTTTCTGTGCAGTTCTTACCTGCATGACACGCAGTACGGGATGTTACATGGAGTTTTCACGGCTTATTTTACATTATTACATATTGCTTGTCATAAACCTATAGATACAAAACAGAAAACCAAAAGAAGAATGGAAGTGAAATTAATACATTAAGTCAACCAGCCACACGCAAAGTATCCGTACATATTTTAACCCATTTATGCCTAGTGGACTCTCCCATCCTTCTATATTGGATCAATTTATTTCCAAAATTAGGGATGTCTAGTATATTTATTTCTATATTTTACAGAAATTTCTTTAAACAAACAGCGCAGACATCTGGGTCTACGCTGTTTGCCAAGGCCTTTTTTTCTAGACGCTGGGCATAAATGGGTTAAATATTCATACGCGTGTTCTTCGAACAAACCTATTTTAGTGGTTTGTCAATTATTAACAGTATCGAGAATCATCGCGCTCATGCTAAATACATTAGTCAATATGGTGGAATAATTCTTGTTAAATTAATCAAAAATATTATTTATCATTTTATTGTTGAAAACACATTTAATAATCTAGTATTTACATACCATAATTATATCACTGAATATTTTCATTTAACATATTTCTGGTCTAAAGAAAATTCCACATGTATACAGCAAATGTTACAGTATAAATTATTTACACAAGGAAAAAAATGAAAAAATACCTGCAACCATAAACTGTCAGGTAAACATAAAAGAAACTTTCAAGATGTAGTGTCAATACACTTGCACGTAGAACAAGGGCTGTTTGTAAAACATGCATGCCCCCCATATGGGCTGTCCGTTGAAGTGGCAGCCATTGTGTGAATACGATTTTTGTCACTGTGACCTTTACCTTTGACCTAGTGACCTGAACATCAATAGGGGTCATCTGCGGGTCACAATCAATGTACCTATGAAGAGTAATGATCCTAGGCAAAAGCGTTCTTGAGTTATCATCCGAAAATCATTTTACTATTTCGGGTCACCGTGACCTTGACCTTTGACCTTGTGACCTCAAAATCAATAGGGGTCTTCTGCAAGTCATGATCAATCTAGGTATGAAGTTTCATGATCTTAGGCGTATGCGTTCTTGAGTTATCATCCGAAAACCATTTTACTATTTCGGGTCACCGTGACCTTGACCTTTGACCTAGTGACCTCAAAATCAGTAAAAGTCATCTGCGAGTCATGATCAATATACCCATTAAGTTTCATGATCCTAGGCATATGGGTTCTTGAGTTATCATCCGGAAACCATTTTACTATTTCGGGTCACCGTGACCTTGACCTTTGACCTAGTGAACTCCAAATCTATAGGGGTCATCTGCAAGTCATGATCAATCTTCCCATGAAGTTTCATGATCCTAGGCGAATGCTATCTTGAGTTATCATTCAAAAACCATTTTACTATTTCTGGTCACCGTGACCTTGACCTTTGACCTAGTGACCTCAAAATCAATAGGGGTCATCTGCAAGTCATGATCAATGTACCTATGAAGTTTCATGATCCTAGGCCCAAGCGTTCTTGAGTTATCGTCTGACAACCACCTGGTGGACGGACCGACAGACCGACCGACAGACCGACATGAGCAAAGCAATATACCCCCTCTTCTTCGAAGGGGGGCATAAAAATGTCGACCATTTGAATAAAATCAAATGGTTTATTTGTAAAATTAATACTTTTACTTCGTCCCGATTTTCAGAAAATGACTTTTACATGTGAATCTAAATTTAAATTTTCACATTGCTTCAGATGATGTACGCGTCTCCAAGCCCGATTGGGCTGCTAGATCTATTTAATACAAGGGCTGTTTGTAAAACATGCATGCCCCCCATATGGGCAGTCCGTTGTAGTGGCAGCCATTGTGTGAATACGATTTTTGTCATTGTGACCTTGACCTTTGACCTAGTGACCTGAAAATCAATAGGGGTCATCTGCAGGTCACGATCAATGTACCTATGAAGTGTCATGATCCTAGGCAAAAGCGTTCTTGAGTTATCATCCGAAAATCATTTTACTATTTCGGGTCACTGTGACCTTGACCTTTGACCTTGTGACCTCAAAATCAATAGGGGTCATCTGCAAGTCATGATCAATCTACCTATGAAGTTTCATGATCCTAGGTGCATGCGTTCTTGACTTATCATCCGAAAACCATTTTACTATTTCGGGTCACCGTGACCTGGACCTTTGACCTAGTGACCTCAAAATCAATAGGGGTCATCTGCAAGTCTTGATCAATCTACTCATGAAGTTTCATGATCCTAGGCGTATGCGTTCTTTAGTTATCATCCGGAAAGCATTTTACTGTTTCGGGTCACCGTGACCTTGACCTTTGACCTAGTGACCTCAAAATCTATTGGTGTCATCTGCAAGTCATGATCAATCTACCCATGAAGTTTCATGATCCTAGGCGTATGCGTTCTTGAGTTATCATTCAAAAACCATTTTACTATTTCTGGTCACCATGACCTTGACCTTTGACCTAGTGACCTCAAAATCAATAGGGGTCATCTACGAGTCATGATCAATCTACCCATGAAGTTTCATGATCCTAGGCCCAAGCGTTCTTGAGTTATCGTCTGACAACCACCTGGTGGACGGACCGACAGACCGACAGACCGACCGACCGACATGAGCAAAGCAATATACCCCCTCTTCTTCGAAAGGGGGCATAATAAAAAATGTACCGGCTAGATGAAATGCACGTATGGTTCCTTCCATAATGTAATCAAACACTGCCACCTATACAGTCAGTGTCTGATTAATTGTGGGTATTAAAGGGGTAATGGTGTAGATCGAATGTATTTAACATATGCGTTTGATCGCCAACATCCCAACCGTTGGAGCTGGGAGGCAGGCATATTATGGGAATGGGTGTGAGTAACACCTCCAATGCAAAAAGATTGAAATGTGTAAAAACGTGGATAAAAGTCTGAAGCCACAACACATGTTCGAAGATTTGACCTGAAGAAAGCGGTTGTGACAAGATCCCCGTTACCAAATTGGAAAAGGAGGCCCGTTTGCATGGGGCATAGCCTTAGGTATCTTAATAATGCATAACCGTTTGACGGATTGAAGGGCAAGTGGTACAGTGGTACCTTGACCTTGTGAGTGTTTGTAATTATGAACATTAATTACTGCCGATGAGACTTTGGCATTTGTGTACATGAAAGCGAGGTCCGTGCGCAACACGGTATTTTGATGACCGTTTTGGGAAATGGATAGTTCCCCTACCCGGAAAAGGCAAAAAAAGGCAGTTAGAAACATGGCCTTGAAAAGGACACGATTGTAATGGTCCAGTATATGGGAATGGAGGGCAGCCATTAAAGTGTGGATATTGGCAACAGTGAAAGGCAGGCATTTATCCACAGTTAATACTGTACAATAACTTTTTGATCACAAGAAAGGAAACATTTGTAGAAATAGTGTTAGCCCGAAAATGTAAATTGTGACAGTATGCAATAAATTGTGCTAAACGGTCAAATGAAATGAGTAAGCAATGTAACATAGGATAATGCGCCAAATGAAAGCGTTGGTATTGGAGAAAAGAATTTTTATAGCTGGCTTTTGCGGAAGGAGCAAGGGATTTGTCTAATAAATTGTACACTGTTTGATTTAAATTATGAAAGGTACTCTGGAAGAGGTGTTGGAAGCAGGTCCATGAGCGGAGCCCTTTCCTTGAATTTGGGGATCTGTAAACGAGAAAGGAGGTCAGGTAATAAATTGTATTTTCCAGGGATATGTTGTGCATGTAAAAGGATATTATGTTTGGTACTGGCTAAAATGATACGGCGGACTAGAGACATAATGACTGGGACCCGGCATGTCTGTTTATTAATAATGTGAACCGCGGCTTCATTGTCAGTGTGTAAAATGATACACTTATTTCGAAGTTGGTGACCCCAGATTTCCAATGAAAGAGAAATTGGAAAAATCTCTTTTAAAGTTGTGTCATAAGCAAACCAAGCTTCAGGCCAAGTACCTGAAAACCAGTGTGACCCAAAAATAGCTCCGAAACCTAATGCTCCGGATGCATCTGTATGAAGATGCAAAGTCTATGATTTGGCAGCAGAAATTCAAAGGACCCAAAAGGGATTGCAGATCCTTAAGGGTGACCTTACGTGACTTAATGAATGAGCTTAAAAGTGTCCTGGTTTTAAATAATTTATCTGCCCGAAGACGCGCTTCCATAAGGGTTGGGTCCATTTCAAGACCCATAAATGTAATGATGGAAGTAGCCGTGACTGTTTTTATCTGATTTGATGGGCACGCCAATGTGGGCACAAGAACTTAAGAAATTGTCTGAACTTCTTTGACATATAGGAGAGTTTACTGCACCCATGAATAAGAAGTCGTCTAGAATGTGAATAATATGTGGGATGTGCAAATGCCTGACCAAAATAAATTGCAAGGCAGAACTGAAACTTTAAAAAAGAGCACCACCTTGCGGGTGCAGACCGCTCATCTATTTTCTTTTTAAAGGTGAAGGGACTCTCAATTTCAATCACAAAGGAGGGAGGGGTGGAGTGAAGAGGGGTGTATAGTGTGGGGGTGTGATCATTTATTACATTATTTTCCAAAAATGCGGGAAAAAAAATGCAAAAAAAAAAAAAAAAAAAAAATTCAGGGGTGGGGGGGGGTGGGGGGGGTGGGGGGGAGGGGATTATTGGGTGCAATGGTTGGACCGTATTTCAAAAATAAAATAATAAAAATAAATATTTGTGTTTTTTAACCGTTTCCCCCCAAAAAAATTGGGGGGGATGGGGTGGGGGGGGTATAGTGTGAGGGTGTGGTGGTCATTTGTGAGATGATCTTTAAAAAAAATAAAAAAATTGGGGTGGGCGTGGGGGATGGTTTGGGTGGAGTCTATTGTGGTATGTCAGGTA
The DNA here is from genome assembly GCF_020536995.1 of Dreissena polymorpha. Classification (NCBI taxonomy): domain Eukaryota; kingdom Metazoa; phylum Mollusca; class Bivalvia; order Myida; family Dreissenidae; genus Dreissena; species Dreissena polymorpha. Next base: position 1,057,059 of record NC_068359.1, on the reverse strand, counting down.
AGAGTTGTTTTGTCAAAGTATCAATCAAATCTAATCATAAATAAAGAAGTTATGGCTGTTTTAGCAAAATTTAATAATTTGACCTTGAGAGTCAAGGTCATTCAAAGGTCAAGGTAAAATTCAACTTGCCAGGTACAGTAACCTCATGATAGCATGAAAGTATTTGAAGTTTGAAAGCAATAGCCTTGATACTTAAGAAGTAAAGTGGATCGAAACACAAAATTTAACCATATATTCAAAGTTGCTAAGTCAAAAAAGGGCCATAATTCTGTAAAAATGACAACCAGAGTTATGCAACTTGTCCTTTTACTGTCCCCTTATGATAGTTTGCGAGTGTTCCAAGTATGAAAGCAATATCTATGATACTTTAGGGGTACAGTGGACCAAAACACAAAACTTCGCCAAATTTTCAATTTTCTAAGTATAAAGGGCCCATAATTCTGTCCAAATGCCAGTCAGAGTTACATCACTTTGCCTGCACAGTCCCCTTATGATAATTAATAAGTGTTGCAAGTATGAAAGCAAATAGTTTTGATACTGTAGGAATAAAGTGGACCTAAACACAAAACTTAACCAAAATTTTTTAATTTTCTAAGTATAAAAAGGGCACATAATTCTGTCAAAATGCATGCCAGAGTTATCTAACTTTGCCTGCCCAGTCCCCTAATGATAGTGAGTAAGTGTACCAAGTTTGAATGCAATAGCATTGATACTTTCTGAGAAAAGTGGACCTAAACGCAAAACTTAACCGGACGCCAACGCCGACGCACTGAGTGAGACGCCAAGGTGATGACAATAGCTCATTTTTTTTTTCAAAAAATTGATGAGCTAAAAATGGCACATGAAGACGTGGCTCCCATGGGAAGACAAGTATCATTATGGAAGTGGTCTTGAAATTGTATACCAAGTAAGTGATGGTCAGAGGGGTGAATTATGATTAACCTGAAAGCAGAATCAATGTCTGTTTTGCTGAAAAGAGCAACCGGGGTAATACTCAAAAAAAGGTAAGCTACAGTGTCAGCGAAAGAGCAATAGGAAACTGTAGCTAGGTCAGGTTCAATAAAATCATTAATGGATTGACCTGGAGGATAACTGAGGTAGTGAATTAACCGGAACTGACCAGGAGATTATTTGGGAACAACACCGATGGGACTTACTAAAAAATTGTCAAAAGAAGGGGATGTGAAAGGGCCCTTTACCCGACCGGCTTTAAGTTCCTCGTTAAGTTTGTGATAGACAATATCAGGGTGTTGTTTGCATGATGTAAGGTTAGAGACTGAAGCTGAAACCCGAGGACCTAAATAACCTAATTTAAAACTGGAAGTAAAACCTTCAATCAAGTAGTTGGCCCTTTGGTAACCTGTCAGAAATGAGGAGAGTTTGTGAATGTAAATTGGGGTAACCACAGGTGTTTTATTTGGCTGGTTTATGGTGTGCAATGGGTTTGGGGTGGAGGGGGCTCTGGCAGCGTGTTCCTTTGAGGAGAAGGAGCATTCATAAGCTGGGTGTAAACCCAGGCAAAAGCCACAGACATGGGGGTGTGGGCAAGAGGGGACGTGGCAGAGGGAGTGTCTATTAAAATGGAAGCAGGATTTGTCCAGGAATTTTTTGAAGGGTAACAAAGGTCTTTGGGTGGTTCTTTGGGGGCGAAAAGACGGGATGGAGGAAACCAACGTGCTAGCCATAAGCCAAAACTCTGTATGTAGTCGATCCAATGGGAGAGGAATAGTTTCCCGCAGGATCTGGAAATGGTTGTCATAGTAAATGCTAAACCCGGACACACTTTTTAGCTCACCTGATTGCTAAGGTGAGGTTTTTGTCCGCCTTCCGTCCGTCTACATTTGGTTTGTAAACACTCTAGCATTCACATTTCTTAAGCATTCTTTATCAATTTGCTGAAAGATCTCTGTCAAGTTTGATAATGAGCAAAATCACATAATTAATGTAATTATTATTGCCCTTAGATTGTCCAAATTTTCATTATAATATACAAAATCCTTGTAAACACTCTAGAGGTCACAATTTTGTTTCAAATTTTATGTATCTTGGTCATAATATTTATTTTTGTTCAAAAAAGATGGAACTTGACCAGGATATTTGTCTGGACAATATCTAGGTCAAGTTTGACATTTGGTTTAGATTGAATGAACTGACTCCTCTCAGGTGAGTGAACTAGAGCCATCTTGGCCCTCTTGTTTTACTATATAAATATAAGAAAACTGCTCCCCCCCCCCATCAGCAGCCATGTTATTCAACTGACCGGAACCACTTTTGAACTCAACACACGTATCAAGGAAACAAATGTTCTGACCGAATTTCATGAACAATTGAGCCAAAAATTTGACTTCTAGCGTGTTCACATGTTTTCACTATATACATACAGAGAAAAATGCCCCGCCCACTGGCGGCCTTGTTTTTTCACTGATCTAGACCATATTCGACATCGTCCGAGATATCAATTAAACCAATCTTTTGACCAACTTTCATGATGATTGGGCAAAAATTGTGACTTCTAGAGTGTTATATTAACAAGGTTTCTCTATAGCCAAATAAGGAAAACTGCCCCGCCCACTGGGGGCCATGTTTTTCAACGGACGGGAACCACTTTTGAACTCAACCAATATATTATTAAGTTAAACATTTTGACCAAATTTCATGAAAATTGGGCCAAAAATGTGACTTCTAGAGTGTTCACATGTTTTTACTATATACATATAGAGAAAAATGCTCCGCCCACTGGCAGCCATGTTTTTTCACCAATCTGGACCATTTTCGAACTCATCCAAGATATCAATAAAACCAATCTTTTGACCAACTTTCATGATGATTGGGCAAAAATTGAGACTTCTAGAATGTTTACAAGGTTTCTCTTTAGCCAAATAAGGAAAACTGCCCCGCCCACTGGCGACCATGTTTTTCAACGGACCGGAACCATTTTTTAACTCAACCAACATATAATTAAGGCAAACATTTTGACCAAATTTTATGAAAATTGGGCCAAAAATGTGACTTCTAGAGTGTTCACATGTTTTCACTATATACATATCGAGAAAAATGCCCCGCCCACTGCAGGCCATGTTTTTTTTAATCGATCTGGACCATTTTCGAACTCTTCCCAGATATCAATAAAACCAATGTTTTGACCAACTTTCATGCTGATTGGGCAAAAATTGTGACTTCTTGAGTGTTTACAAGGTTTCTCTTTAGCCAAACAGGGAAAACTGCCACTTTATACATATAGAGAAAAATGCCCCGCCAAATGGCGGCCATGTTTTTTCACTGATCTGGACCATTTCGAACTCGTCCGAGATATCAATAAAACCAATGTTTTGACCAACTTTCATGATGATTGGGCAAAAATTGTGATTTCTAGAGTGTTTACAAGATTTCTCTATAGCCAAATAGGGAAAACTGCCCCGCCCACTGGTGGCCATGTTTTTCAATGGACCCAAACCACTTTTGAACTCAACCAACATATCATTAAGGCAAACATTTTGACAAAGTTACATGAAGATTGGGCATGAAATGTGACTTCTACAGTGTTTACAAGATTTTTTGATTTTTTTGACCTAGTGACCTAGTTTTTGACCCGACACAACCCAGTTTCGAACTCGACAGAGATTTCATTGGGACAAAGCTTCGGACAAGAAATGTGGCATCTAGAATGTTTACGAACAAATGTTAACGGACGGACGGAAGACGGACAAAGACCGGTCACAAAAGCTCACCTGAGCAATCAGGTGAGCTAAAAATGAATAATTATGATATGTTCAAAACCAAGTTTTTAACAAAATAGCTCTCTGGTCATCTCACACATTTTCGAAATGACGTCATTAGTTTCAAACTTAAACATTTGGTGTCAAATACTTTTGCTAATAAAAGCTTAATATATATGTTCTTATTAAGTATTAAACAAAGTCTTAATAGACAAGATTTTTTTCATGAATGCAGACTTCTGTCATCACCAAGTACTTACACTTTGACTCTAATTTTTTGGACATTACATTTTACAGCGCTATTTTACCAGATTTCTTCCCTGTTTTCGCTTATCTGGTGTCACTTCCATCATGCATATGTATGACCGGATTAATGTCATAAAACCCGGAAGATGAATGCCTTCGGGCAACGGACCATTGCATTTGAGTAACTGTGTAAATAACCCATTTTCTCATGATGCGGGTCTTAAAATCTCATTTTGTATTGTAAATGAAAGGTCAAACCACAATACATTCCCATTGAAATTTGAAGTCAAACTGTGTTATTTTTAACTAACAGGCAAATGTTGGTTACCTATTCTGACTTGCAGGAAAGATTTTCAGACAGACTGACCGCATACGACACACATTGAGTGGCTATATAATTTAACAGTTTTCTTTCAATCATGGACACTGAACTATTTTGTTTTTTTCTCTCAATAAAACACAAATGGGATTAACCAATAGGTTTTCACTCATTTCTTTCCCTAAAATGCCTGTTCTTTTATATCTTGAAAGCAATACTGTGTTATCAACATATGGCGTTTATTGATAGTACATTCTGTCTTCCCCTGACGATTTCCCCTGCCGAGCCAGCACTCATGACCCTGAAAATTATTGGGGATTGAACTTACTTGTAATGCCTATTATGTGGGCAAAAATGTGTAGCTATGTTTCATATGAACAAATGACAGTCCGCATTTGCCTACACTGATCAGTGTTACATCCTTTAGTTTAAATACGCAGTGATGATGCTAATGATGTGGGGTATTATGCTCAAATCAGCCAATGAAATAAATGGAGTGTATTCATTCCGGTCTGCTGGCATTTTGTAGATGTCATCTAAGGTAAAAAGCTGCTTTAAACAGCTATAGGCCAAAATAGTGTCTTGATAACAGTCCAAACTGTGTAAAGCAGCCATTCAAGGGATCTGGTCAAGGTGGCTGGTTTTATCATGTGATAACGTATATGTTTTAAACCACATACATTCATTCTCAATCAAATCATTCTCAACATGACAATCAAATCATTTTCAACATGACGCACCAAGCTCAGTTAAAGAATATGATTTTAAAACCATATTTATTTACCTAATAACTATGTGACATTAATTGTGTCATCAAAGCCCTTCAAGATTTTACAGTTTTTTTTATGAGAGTATTAATCTTATGTTTCAAAGTCATTAATCAGTAACAAGTAACACTGATTACTGTTTTTGGCAAAAATGCTGCACAATCTTCATACTTAAAATTGTCAAATTTCAGAATGGAGTGTGCAAAATGTCTTGAACCTGTTGGAGAGGCTGCCAACTTTTGTGGGAAATGTGGAACACCTTTCATCCGAGAAAGTAAGTAGCACAAATGTATGAAAATTTTACATGACTTGTTAAACAAGGGCTGTTTGTAAAACATGCATGCCCCCCATATGGGCTGTCCATTGTAGTGGCAGCCATTTTGTGAATACGTTTTTTGCCACTGTGACCTTGACCTTTGACCTAGCGAAAATCAATAGGGGTCATCTGCGAGTCACGATCAATATACCTATGAAGTGTCATGATCCTAGGTCAAAGCGTTTTTGAGTTATCATCCGAAAATCATTTTACTATTTCGGGTCACCGTGACCTTGACCTTTGACCTTGTGACCTCAAAATCAATAGGGGTCATCTGCGAGTCATGATCAATCTACCTGTGAAGTTTCATGATTCTAGGTATATGCGTTCTTGAGTTATCATCCGAAAACCATTTTAATATTTCGGGTCACCGTGACCTTGACCTTTGACCTAGTGACCTCAAAATCAATAGGGGTCATCTGCGAGTCATGATCAATCTACCCATGAAGTTTCATGATCCTAGGCGTATGCATTCTTGAGTTATCATCCGGAAACCATTTTACTATTTCGGGTCACCGTGACCTTGACCTTTGACCTAGTGACCTCAAAATCAATAGGAGTCATCTGCAAGTCATGATCAATCTACCCATGAAGTTTCATGATCCTAGGCGTATGGGTTCTTGAGTTATCATTCAAAAACCCTTTTACTATTTTGGGTCACCGTGACCTTGACCTTTGACCTAGTGACCTCAAAATCAATAGGGGTCATCTGCCAGTCATGATCAATGTACCTATGAAGTTTCATGATCCTAGGCCCAAGTGTTCTTGAGTTATCGTCTGACAACCACCTGGTGGACGGACCGACCAACCTACAGACCGACCGACAGACCGACATGAGCAAAGCAATATACCCCCTTTTCTTCGAAGGGGGGCATAAAAATTATATTTATTTCACTGTTAACTAAACAAATTATGTTGAAGTTTGAAATTGATTAGCTTTGCAGAAAACATTCTTCATGGTATTCTTCCTTGGTACAAACAAATAGTTTGCTAGTAACACCAGATCCTTATATTATGTGAGATTCTGGTTATACATAGGGCTACTTTTTGTTAATTAAATACGCCTCAGATGGCCCTATATGGCTCATCAAATGTGACTTGATAAATAACTGTCAATGTTTGATGACTGATTTCCGTCATACATCAATCTAGTCTCTTGGTGGGTTTGAAGGGCACCAATAAACATCATCCAAGAATATAAATTATTAAATACCAACACAACAAGTTTGTACCAGCAAAAACAAAGCCGTAGGAAATACATTGGCCATTGCTCCTTCTTTCACCCTAATTTAATGGAGTGTTGGTGCCCCTAATATGTCATACTATTAATCATATATCTATAGATACAGAACAGAAATACAAGAGAAGAATTGAAATGAAAACTTGCGAGTCAACTGGCAACATGCAAATTATCCGTTCATGTTTGAAATACTTATACGAGCGTTCTTCTAACAGACCTGCGGTACCTGTCGGACATATTGTTATTTGATTTGATTAATATAGTTTAGGGAATCATCATGCTCATGATAAAAAATTGGTCAATATGGTGGAATAATTATTATGAGATTAAAAATAAAAAGTATTTATAATGTAGTTGTTGAAAACATATTAAGAGTGTATTATTGACTTTCCATTATTATTAGGGATGGCATCGAATACCAATATCGGTATTCGAATGTTCGCAAATTCATTCAATCGAATATTCGAATATTCGCATAAAACGGCTGGATTGATTTTACCTTGTTATGTAATAATTTCCATTGGTTTGTAAGTTATATCCGTTTGCTAAATACGCGGCTGTTTATTAACGTTGCTATCGAATAATTGTATCGCTGTCGACTGAGGGTATCACGTTTACAGATTTTTCTAAACGTTTAAACAAAATGAAATAAACGAAACGACACCGTTCAAACGGTATCCATACGTCCGTTTTAAAAGCATCAGTTCCATCACATTTCCAAACTGAAAGTAGTGATTATTTCCGGAAGTTATATTTAGTTCATAACCCATTTGCACAATGACGTCATATTAAAACCAAATGTTCTCGTCGTTTTCTAACCATTGGGTTACGCGTTTTCTACTTACATGCCGTAATATTTTGTAACAAAGATGAATTAATATTTAACCCACATTTCTTCAATAAGAGTACACCGGTGTTAATTGTTTTTATTGTTTTACTTAACAAGATGTACATCAAAACGAGTATCTGTTCATTAAATTAAAAATGAATGCCGATGAATAAACTGCGGGAAATTTTCCTCATGCACTTCATGCCGACGCGCGTTGAATGTTCAAGACGATTAGGGGCATGATCATGCAAGAAATAGCGGGAAACTTTTCCCGAGCACTTCGTGCCGATGCGGGTTAAATATTCAAGACGTCTAGGTCGTACAGGTATATTGTTATGTCTACGGTACTGTGAATAAGGGCCATCTGGCGCGTGATACACATACGAGTCTTTTTCAGCAGCTTTTAATGAGTTTTGCAACATCGTAATGTAATGAATTAAATGAATTATGATGACATTGCCTGTCGTTTAAACGTTTATTGTTTTTGTAAACGTGTTTGAGCAAAACACGAAACGCCATCGTTTAAACGTGATACCCTTACTGTCGATTAATACTATGACCGATACTGTGATCGGGCACAAATAGAATGAAAAACATCGTGTCATAGAATTTTATTTTTTAATGATTCCACATATTTGTAGCAGACAGCGCATATGTAAAACTAAGTTAACACACATTACACCTTGCGGTCTTCTTATCCACAGACCGTGTAAAGTATTCCATACGACACCATTCCATACTGCAGAAGGGGCTGGTGGCATTTTCAGATTTGAATTATGATTCCTTGATGATTGTTTAATTAATATCATCTGTTACTTTTGAGTAATTCACACATTTTAATGGCTGTACATACTGTGATCACAAAACTTATTTATTATTCGCCAGTCAATTGAAACCGTGAATTGGCACCCCATTGGCAAACAACAGTCGGGGCCTTTCTTAGAGCGTGTATATTGCATTGCGCAATCAACACTGATACGAGCCGCGTTATCAGTTTGACACGAAGAACGTCACGTCAAACATGTTACTCCCAAGTGATTTCGGTTGCTTTTTAGTAAGCGGTTCGCAGTTCATTAAATATTGGTGAAAATACGTTTGGAAAAAAATGCGAATATGCAAATATCATTTTTATTATTCGAATGCTGACCATTCAAACGAATATTCGATTATTCGAATAATTTTGCCATCCCTAATTATTATATTGCCGAATGTAGATATTTATGGTCAAAATAAAATTCAATTACACCTAGTTTATATAACGTTCTCTACTGACTGGGAGGTGACCTTCATACCTTGCGGAAAGGAATGCAATGCATTAAAGTGAGGTAACCTTTCCAACGCTGGAACTGAGACATCTTTCAAACTTAATACTTTTACATTTTTAACTGTCAATTTCTAAAACAAATTAAAATATTTTGGTCATCACAAATACCAGGATAGGTAACAGCAAAGTACACAGATGCAATATAGTAATACTTACTTAGTATGAGAACATTAAGCCTTCAGTACCCGGTACAAAAACTCTGGTGCTGACAATTTTCTTAATATGAAGAGGAATACACAAACTGTATTGATGCCAAGAGTTGAGTGTGAAACTGCTCTATCTCTCAAGCCTTTTCATAGAGAAATCAAAGCGCTGAAGGCACTGAAGTTGTTCGCTATTGCATAATTTAAGACCCAACTCATTTTAAAAAAATCATCGCAAGTTTGAAATCAACACAAGCCATTCAAATTTATAAAAAGTGTGTCTTAATGCACGGGTCGAGATGTATGTACAATTTTTATCATCCTATTTATTTTATAGAGATAACTTAGACAAAATAACAACAACATGGCCCTTTTTTGACGTTCAAAAAGCATAGAAAGTATGATGAAAATGGTAATGAGAACCGAATATAAAGACAATTTGCAATCACCATCATATTGAATTTATATTGTTGGAATATCAAATACCTATCTTACTAAGAATATAATTTCATTATAAAATTCCCTGTGCACAACTTGTGTTTTTTGACACCATATACAAATTCAAAATATACAATAAGATAATTGATGAAAATAAATAATAAATCAATTTGCGAGCAATACTTTTCAATAACAAATTAGGTAGTCATAAAGACAACCCTCTTGACCCGTTCTTTGTTGTTTATGCATTACGTTTTACGCGTTAAAATCCATCTCGCAGAATTTCAGGGTCAGTACTTGTTAACTAAATTGTCCGAGAAATATATTATTAACTATAGATAAACACAGTTTTGCTTTCAAGATGAGAAAACAAATCAATAGTATAGGGTCACGATGAGTGGAAAATTAATTATCCAACCACAAATGTTTGCCGTACTCAGTCAGCACGTCTGGAAATCGTTCCTAAACTCCTGGATAGGCTGCCCTTATTAACAAGTTTACTATTTATCCCCACGTTTTTCGGAGAAAAAGTGGGGATATTGTATTGATGTGCGTCTGTCCGTTTGTCCGTCCTGGCCACCTGCTCCTCCTACACTATTAGCACTAGAACCTTGAAACTTACAAACATAGTAGCTATGAGCATATGTGCGACGTTGACAGTGACGGAATTTTGATCTGACCCCTGGGTCAAAAGTTATGGGGGTTGGGGCAGGCCGGGGCAGAGATTTTCACTCATTTTTTTATGTTATTTTACATTAACTTCTTCGTTTCTGCACCGATTTACTTCAAATTGATACTGAGCCTCTCTTATGACACTAAGGTCAATCTCAACTATGCATGGCCCCATTACCAACCCTGGGGCGCCCCGGTCACATAGGCTACGCCCACCCAAAATTGCCTTTTACTATAATTTCTTCATTTTTACACCGATTCACTTCAAATTGATACTGAACCTCTCTTATGACAAAATGGTCAATCTCAGCTATGCATGGCCCCATTACCAACCCTAGGGCACCCCGCCCACATAGGCCACGCCCACCCAAAATTGTCTTTTACTATAATTTCTGCATTTCTACACCGATTCACTTCAAATTGATACTGAACCTCTCTTATGACAATACGGTCAATCTCAGCTATGCATGGCCCCATTACCAACCCTTGGGCACCCCGCCCACATAGGCCACGCCCACCCAAAATTGCCTTTTACTATAATTTCTTCATTTCTACACCGATTCACATCAAATTGATACTGGACCTCTCTTATAACAATACAGTTAATCTCAACTATGCATGGCCCCATTACCAACCCTGGGGCACCCTGCCCACATAGGCCATGCCCACCCAAAATTGCCTTTTACTATAATTTCTTCATTTCTACACCGATTCATTTCAAATTGATACTGAACCTCTTTTATGACAATACGGTCAATCTCAACTATGCATGGCGCCATTACCAACCCTATGGCACCCCGCCCACATAGGCCACACCCACCCAGATTGTCTTTTACTATAATTTATTCATTTCTACACCGATTCACTTCTAATTGACAATACGGTCAATCTCAACTATGTATGGCCCCATTACCAACCCTGGGGCGCCCCACCCATAATGGGCCACACCCACATAGACCACGCCCACTCAAAATTGCCTTTTACTTTAATTTCTTCATTTCTACACCGATTCACTTCAAATTGATACTGAACCTCTTTTATGACAATACAGTTAATCTTATCTATGCATGGCCCCATTACCAACCCTGGGGCACTCCGCCCACATAGGCCATGCCCACCCAAAATTGCCTTTTACTAAAATATCTTCATTTCTACACCGATTCACTTCAAATTGATACTGAACCTCTTTTATGACAATACAGTCAATCTCAACTTATAATGCATGGCGCCATTACCAACCCTGGGGCGCCCCGCCCACATATACCACGCCCACCCAAAATTGTCTTGTACCATAATTTCTTCATTTCTACACTGATTCACTTCTAATTGATACTGAACTTCTCTTATGACAATACGGTCAATCTCAACTATGCATGGACCCATAAACAACCATGGGGCGCCCCTGGGTCAAACATGCGGCGTGGGGATACGCGTCGGCCTCTGCCGCGCCATTTCTAGTTTGAATTCAATTTTGTATCAAAAGCATTAAGTTAAAATGTGCCATTTACAATTCGCAATCAGATTTGTTATGACCCACGTCATGCGAAAATGGGTCGTATTTTTTATGCGCCCATCATATGTACAGCCCACTCAGCCTGCGCATCTCTCAGTCTGGTCAGGATATATATAATGAGACCATAACACATTGGGTGATTTTATAGCGAACAGCATCTCCTCTAACCAGACTGCGCAAATGCACAGGTTGGGCTTAAGATACCCTGGCCGAAACGCATAAGACCCATTTTTGCATGACCCAGCTATGTACATGTGATTTAAATGTGTCGAAAGAAAACTGCATGTAAATCAAATATCAACATACGATTTATTTACAATGGTAAAAAAATACACTAGTAATACGGCATGTGGGGACACATATGATGTGCACTCCTGTAGTATAATTTTGATATACTTACACTAATGTGTGGTACTCCTGTAGTATAATTTTGATCTACTTACACTAATGTGTGGTTTGACAATGATAACACACATTTCATGTGGTGAATATGCAACTAACAAGTTTACAAACACAATAATTAAACTTTTGTTTTCAATTTAATTATTTAGAAACGATTGCAAACTTTATTTCAAAGTCAGCATTTACGCCGACTACCTTTTTAAAAGATATTTCTTGTTATATTTAGTTGTTTTTTATATTCGGTTTTATCGATTATAAATCACTTTGTAGTTGTCTATATTATACCTGTAGTACATGTAACTGGTGAACTCATGTTCAACCTTTTATTAATTGAGAACTGTGAATGTAAACAACCTTCACCTTCTACTATTGTGTTGTTAACACCTGTGAATACAAGAGATCGCCTCAGACTATCTGTTGAGAACAAAAGAATGTTTCCCATACATATCAAAATTTACCCTGCTGTAGTAGCATGCACAATGAACGAGCTAGGTTACACAACATACCACTATACTTGTTTATCAGCATCTATTAATAGCCACAGATTATGAATGACCTGTGCTTAGCAAAAATACTACGAAGCACGCTAAACACAAATACGATGCGACTATGACTTTTATTATGCAAAAATATATACTTCTGTGAGACGTATTATTCGCAAGCCTTTGTAAACTTTTATTAATAACCAACAAATGAAACTGTACATATCCAGAAGCCGGACCTTATGATTAAAATTATGTAAAGAATTGACCTCTAGCTGAAGTAAGCTAAGGAAACGTAGCACATAGTTGATCCTTTCTTTATATGTGCGAACGCAGGTTGAATGTAAAGTGTGCTATTTACTGTCGTAACTCACTACATGAGCGTACCCATCGCTTGGTTCGAGTCAAACAAAGAATGAACCACAATATAATTATAATAACAAGTGCTGTTTGTAAAACATGCATGCCCCCCATATGGGCTGTCAGTTGTAGTGGCAGCCATTGTGTGAATACGTTTTTTGTCACTGTGACCTTGACCTTTAACCTAGTGACCTGAAAATCAATAGGGATCATCTGCCAGTCATGATCAATGTACCTGTGCAGTTTCATGATCCTAGGCCTAATAATTTTTTAGTAATCATCAGGAAACCATTTTACTGTTTCGAGTTACTGTGACCTTGACCTTTGACCAAGTGACCTGAAAATCAAGAGGGGTCATCTGCTTGTCATGACCAATGTACCAATGACGTTTCATGATCCTAGGCGTAAGCATTCTTGAGTTATCATACGGAAACCATTTTACTATTTCGAGTTACTGTGTGAATACGTTTTTTGTCACTGTGATCTTGACCTTTGACCTAGTGACCTGAAAATCAATAGGGGACATCTGCCAGTCATTATCAATGTACCTATGAAGTTTCATGATCCTAGGCATAAGCATTCTTGAGTTATCATCCTGAAACCATTTTACTGTTTCGAGTCACTGTGACCTTGACCTTTGACCTAGTGACCTGAAGATCAATAGGGGTCATCTGCTAGTCATGATCAATGTTCCTATGAAGTTTCATGATCCTAGGCGTAAGCATTCTTGAGTTATCATCCAGTAACGATTTTACTGTTTAGAGTCATTGTGACCTTGACCTTTGACCTAGTGACCTGAAAATCAATAGGGATCATCCGCCAGTCATGATCAATGTTCCTATGAAGTTACATGATCCTAGGCATAAGCATTCTTGAGTTATCATCCAAAAACCATTTTACTATTTTGAGTCACTGTGACCTTGACCTTTAACCTAGTTACCTGCAAATCAATTGGGGTCATCTGCGAGTCATGATCAATGTACCTATGAAGTTTCATGATCCTAGGTGTAAGGGTTCTTGAGTTATCATCTGGAAACCATTTTACTTTTTCGAGTCACTGTGACCTTGACCTTTGACCTTGTGACCTGAAAATCAATAGGGGTCATCTGCCAGTCATGATCAATGTACCTATGAAGATTCATGATCCTAGGCTTAAGCATTCTTGAGTTATCATCCGGAAACCATCTGGTGGACGGACCGACCGACATGTGCAAAACAATATACCCCCTCTTCTTCGAAGGAGGGCATAATAAATATATTGGTATTAAACAGCATTGTATTAAATTCTCAAGCAAACCACATTAAACTTGAGCTAAGCTGGCCAAACGACCATAAGACCCATTTTCGCATGACGCGGCTATGAAAATGTGATTTAAATGTTTGGAAAGAAAACTGCATGATAATCTAATATTAACATTTTTAAAATGTTGATGATGAAGAAATAAACCCATGATAAGCCATGTGAGGACACATTATCGTGTTCACTCCCATAGTATAATTTTTATCTACTTATACTAATGTATGGTTTGCCTATTATAACACACATTTCATGCAGTAATATGCGACTTACAAGTGAAAACAAGGGCTGTTTGTAAAACATGCATGCCCCCCATATGGGCTGTCCGTTGTAGTGGCAGCCATTGTGTGAATATGATTTTTGTCACTGTGACCTTGACCTTTGACCTAGTGACCTCAAAATCAATAGGGGTCATCTGTGAGTCACGATCAATGTACCTATGAAGTGTCATGATCCTAGGCAAAAGCGTTCTTGAGTTATCATCCGAAAATCATTTTACTATTTCGGGTCACCGTGACCTTGACCTTTGACCTTGTGACCTCAAAATCAATAGGGGTCATCTGCAAGTCATGATCAATCTACCTATGAAGTTTCATGATCCTAGGCGTATGCGTTCTCGAGTTATCATCCAAAAACCATTTTACTATTTCGGGTCACCGTGACCTTGACCTTTGACCTAGTGACCTCAAAATCAATAGGACCCATCTGCGAGTTATGATCAATCTACCCATGAAGTTTCATGATCCTAGGCGTATGCATTCTTGAGTTATCATCCGGAAACCATTTTACTATTTCGGGTCACCGTGACCTTGACCTTTGACCTAGTGACCTCAAAATCAATAGGGGTCATCTGCAAGTCATGATCAATCTACTCATGAAGTTTCATGATCCTAGGCGTATGCGTTCTTGAGTTATCATTCAAAAACCATTTTACTATTTCGGGTCACCGTGACCTTGACCTTTGACCTAGTGACCTCAAAATCAATAGGGGTCATCTGCGAGTAATGATCAATGTACCTATGAAGTTTCATGATCCTAGGCCCAAGCGTTCTTGAGTTATCGTCTGACAACCACCTGGTGGACGGACCGACCGACAGACCGACCGACAGACCGACATGAGCAAAGCAATATACCCCCTCTTCTTCGAAGGGGGGCATAAAAACACAATAGTAAAACTTTTGTTTTCAATTTAATTATTTAGAAACGTTAATTTCAAACTTTATTTCAAAGTCAGCATTTATGCCGACTACATTTTTTAAAGATAATTCTTGTTATATTTAAAAAAAAAGTTGTAATCGGTTTAAGTGATTATGAAGCTTTCTTGTTGTTGTCTATCGTATCCGTGTAGTTATTGTTGAACTCATGTTCAAGGTTTTATAAATTGAGAACTGTGAATATAAACAAGTGAAACCTTATACAATTGCGATGTTATCATCCGTGCAATTGGACTCTCTCTTGTTTATCAGCAGCTGCATATAATAATAGCCTCAGATTATGAATGACCTGTGCTGGGCAAAAATACTAAGTCATTAAGACGCAGCAGATAGTGGACTATTTTTATCATTCATAAACAATCACTTCAGCGGCACCTATAATACAAACATTGTTTCTTGAATCTTTTCTATATACACCCCGTTCACAACTATTCCATTTTACACTATTCACGTAATATTTTCATTTGTGAATGAATATAGTTGAAAAATTCAAACCTCTTTCATAAATTATACAGCTCTTTCTCGCACGGATGCGGCAGATGTGGCGGGTATCCGGCTAAGTGTAGTTAACAGCGAACTGGCTTGAAATTGTTGGCATTGACATAAGCTAATTGCAAGCAAACAACTAAAAATTGTTTCATTCTGAACACGCAGTTAACATTCTTGCAATGCGCTCTTTCGTATCCCTTTTTATACCCTATATTTCACAAAATAGAAAGTCAATTTAATGACTTATTAATGGAAATGTGATAACTGTTTGTAGATTGAACATCTTTTATTTCGAAAAGGTCTAGTTTACTGGCGGGAAATTTTATTCAAATTTCATTTGCGCTTACAAAGGTCAGCTAAGGTAAAAAGCAGGGTTAAAGAATAACACCAAAAAGTCATTGTTTCCTACAAAAGCCAAGTTTATAACAGTATTCATGTGAATGCTCAGAGTATATTTTTGCATTACTTTTAAATAGTACAGCATATCTTTATTTCCTCGTTTAAGGTGACGATGATCAAGTCAAATGTAGAGAACAGCAACAAGGACAAAAGCAAGATAATGCACCAGTACATAATCCAGATGGTGCTAACACCCAACCAACACCACAACATTTGCCAGATCATCAGATTTATCAAACTCAAATGATGAACTTTCCACATGAAAGTGGCTATTACTCAACAAACCCACAATATTCACCAGATCTTCAGTTTTATCAAATGGCACGCTTTCCATCAGGACTTGGCAATCATCAAGCAGTACCAAAGCATCAACCAGAAACAACCATATATCAAAGGGCAAACATTCTATTAGGAAGCAGCTATTATCCAACAACACCATCTTATCCACTTTATCCTTCCTGTAATCAAGTGTCATACTTTCCTCAAGGAAGTGACCCATACCCAGCCACACCCCAACATGAACCAGATTCAAAGCTTCCACAAAAAACACCTATTGATCAGACAAACCTGGCGAATGACCACGAAATTGCAGGACCACAAAAAGGTAAAGTAATAACTATATTAGTAAACCTATCTTTTTTCTTATCCCAGAGCGTAAATGGCCATTACCATATCATGATGACCGTGTCGGGATCATGGGCAGCAATTAAACGAAGATGTTTTACCATCATATAAATCAGTAGCTATGCAATAACATTCTTTCAAAAGTGCTTTGGCAAAGATATTTTATCTTGGCAGCTGAAACATGTGCCGGGGCAAGACTATATAGTTTGCCTGAATATTGTAAATAATTAAATGGTCCATATAATCAAAAAAATATTAAGATACACCTTTAATTTTAACACATTGCACATATATAGGTGATTATGATAAAGTTCCAGGCAGACAACCTGGACAACCTAATTTTAACCTGCAAGGTGGTGGGTGTAAGCCAGTGCAACAACAATTTCCACCAGGTCCTTTGTATTGGCCACCACAACCAATTCCACAGGGAATTGGATATCCACCAACACAAAATATCCAGCAACCTGGCAGCTATAACCAGTATTACCCACCTGGACATGAGTATATTGCAGTGCCTTTAGTATCAGAAAAAGGTAAATCATTTCCATAGAAAATAGTAAAACACTGCATGTAAACATGCATATTTAATTTTAATACTTGGCTTTAAAATAAATTGAACCTAAGCTAAAACATTGTACAAAACACACAAAAAAAGAATTACAATGTTATGTGACTAAATTGAATAATTTGTTGAGCTTTTTATATTGTGTTTGGCCTTCTGATCAAACTATACATATATTATGCAATAACCACAAACACAATTTTGAGTAGAAGTCTGGCATCATTTTTATGCCCCCCTTCGTTTTGCACATGTCGGTAGGTCCGTCCACCTAATAGTTTCCAGATGATAACTCAAGAACGCTTAGGCCTGGGATCAGGAAAGTTCATAGGTAAATTGATCAGGACTGGCAGATGACCCCTATGGATTTTCAGGACTCTAGGTCAAAGTTAATGGTCACAGTGACCTGAAACAGTAAAATGGTTTCCAGGTGATAACTTAAGAATGCTTAGGCCTGGTATCCGGAAAGTTTACAGGGACATTGGTCATGACCGGCAGATGACCCCTATTGATTTTCAGGTCACTAGGTCAAAGTTGAAGGTCACAGTGACTTGAAGCAGTAAAATGGTTTCCGGATGATAACTGCAGAACGCTTAAGCCTGGGATCAGAAAAGTTCATATGGACATAGGTCATGACTGACAGATGACCCCTATTGATTTTGAGGTCACTAGGTCAAAGTTCAGGGTCACAGTGACTAGTAACAGTAAAATGGTTCCCAGATGATAACTCAAAAATGCTTAAGCCTGGGATCAAGAAATTTCATAGGGACATTGGTCATGACTGACAGATGACCCCCTATTGATTTTCAGGTTACTAGGTCAAAGTTCAAGGTTACAGTGACTAGTTACAGTAAAGTGGTTTCCGGATGATAACTCAAGAACACTTAAGCCTGAGACAAGGATAGCTCATAGGGACATGGTTCATGACCGGCAGATGACCTCTATTGACTTTCAGGTTGCTAGGTCAAAGTTTAAGGTCACAGTGACTTAGTAACAGTAAAATGGTTTCGGGATGATAACTCAAGCACGCTAAAGCCTGGGATTAGGAAAGTCCATAGGGACATTGGTCATAACTGACAGATGACCTTATTGATTGCCAGTACTCTAGGTCAAAGGTCAAGGTCACAGTGACTTGAAACAGTCAAACAGTTTCCGGATGATAACTCACAAATGCTTATTGGTTAGGATCAGGAATGACCCCTATTGATTTTCAGGTCACTTGGTCAAAGTTCAAGGTCACAGTTACTTGAAGCAGTAAAATGGTTTACGGATGATAACTCAAGAACGCTTAAGCCTGGGATCAGGAAAGTTCATAGGGACATTGGTCATGACTGACAGATAACCCCTATTGATTTCAGTACACTAGGTCAAAGGTTACAGTCACACAATGGCTGCCACTACAACTGACAGTCCATTTGGGGTGTGTGCGTGTTTTACAAACAGCCCTTGTTAAATTATTGATTTTATAATCAGTGGAGAAAATCTTTTTATCAACACATTATGGTTGTTTTGGCAAATTACTAAGTATTCTCTCAAGTACAAAAGAATAGTCCTCAAATAGTAATGTTTGTGATGTGTAACAGTCTCCTCCTTTTCGTTAATTCAGCGCATGGCCCAACACTAAATGGATAAGTTTGGGCAAACAGCGGTAAGCTGCCACCAGTTCACGTTGAATTTGTGAACAAATATTAAATCCAAACTCAAATGTCTTCTACAAATTTTATTTCACAATCACACATTTATTCAAGAAAGTACACTAAGAAATACACTATTATGATCAGTAATAAAAAGTATATTTAAAACATAAAAGTGTTGATATCAAGGCACAAGATTTGAATAGTATATTTTTAAAGCATCCATTTGTTTTCCTCTCAACTTTTTCTCCCCAAAACCCCCTTTAAATACTATTCATATAAGACTGTATGCAAATTTCTGGAAATATGCAAATTTTGGAAATTTGCAGACTGAAGTGACCATGATTTATGGCCATTTGCAGAAATTAAGAGATTTAAAGCAATTTGCATAAATGAAGAGGTACTCATGGGAGAGATCCCTTGTCAAAAAATAACCCACTTTCATACCAAAACACACTTAAACCAACATAAAACTAAGTTTTTTCTGAGTTTTTCTTAGCAGAAGTTGGTTTTTGATATTAAAAGCGAGTTTTATGTGTGCTAAACTGTGCTTAACTGAGTTTAAAGTTGGTTATTTTAAGAAGATGTGTGTTAAAGCGAGTTTTTTTCTGTAAGAAGTCGGTTTTGTGTGTGTCAAAAGTGAGCCTTTTATTTATGAGTTGGTTTATGTGTGTTTAAGTGTGTCTTTTTGTTTTTTAAAAGCGAGTCTTTTACAACAGAAGTTGGTCTTTTTTTAAACAGAAGTGGGTTTAAGTGAGTTTAAATTGGTCTTTTTGTAAAAAAGTTGAGAGCTGCAACGAGGCTTAAAGACTCACTTTAACACACTTTTCAATAAGTTGGTCTTTAAGTTGGTCTTTTGTTTATTAATATAACTCATCAATGAAACAATAATTCTTCAACTAGGTCTTTGTTTGATGTTTATAGCCATAAATAATACAAGTCAATTGTAAAGGGGCTTTTTTTACAGCTTGTTTGCCATTGTCCCTATTGTACATTTGTGTGCTCCCCATAATTTTTAGGGAATATTGGATGAAAATGGCTCTTTCAGAACATCACAGGTTCACAGATGGACAACAAGTATCACTGACAAAAACTATAACAATGGTCAAGCTTAGTTTTATACATAATACATGAAAGAGTTTGTGTTTCACTTTGATTTTTTTCTTTATGTTTGTTTTTATTACAAACAATATCTTATGATTGTTTTATGTCTTAAAATTATTTTATTTTTTTAAATTTTAAAATAATCTTATATGATTGTTTATATTAATTAAAAAAAGTATTTACTTGTTAAATCTGCATATTTAAATAATTATGGTATTGGAAACATTATTTTGGAAATGATCTATTTATTTTTGTATATAAGTTATGCAAGATTTTGATATTTTCATATGATACCATCATATCCATTTTCTTAATTTGCAATAAAATAATAAAATGCCAACCATGACCTGTGTTACATCAACTGTTATCTATATAACAAGACAATACCTAAAAACACCCTTATTTCACACCACTTACAATAAACAGATAACAATCTGTCAGGCATTCAGAGCTAAACAGGGTACTGATTATCTAGGGGTAGATAAGGCTACTGATGGGGTTTGCTTAGAGATAAGGCTGTGTGGAATGAGATATAAGGCTTTTGATTGGCTATTTCACAAGGAGTTATCTTTTTGAAAACAACAACTTTTGAAAAACAAGCTGGTGTCAGCAATTGAATATTGAGCTAAATTTAATTCAGCAACATTAATATAAAGAAGTGAAAGACTTAAAATGGTAGTGTAAAATGTCTTGAAATTCTGTCAGCATGAGGTATTGTGTGATGAAAACAATGTGTTTTTTACTACAATGTGGAAATCAACAATAAGTTGGTTGGAAAGGAGGTTGAACTGCCTGTTGTTTTTTTTGGAATACTGAAGAACAGTTTTAACAGGTTTGTATTGTCATTTCTTCATCCCTTTTTTTATTAAGTTTATTGAATTATGATCATTATCATATTTATGTATTGTCACTGGCAAATGTAAATGGATAAGTTATTGTTTTGCAATTTAAAGGAAAAACAACACAATTTGAGGCAAAAATAGACCGTTTGCAGGTGTCTGTCCGAATATCCGGCGGCCATATTGGAGGGACACGCTCGATTAACCATTACGCATCATTGACAGCTATTTACAATTCGCCGCTTAATTTCTCTTTACATGTCAAAATGGTCAATTATTGCCGAGTCATCGGCTGTCATAACAATTCTACAAGGGAGAAGGACAGACATTTTTATAGATTACCTGAGATAATTACTAATCAGTGCAAGAAAACCAGTGAGTTGTCAACAGAGAGGCGGCGATTATGGTTAGCAAGGCTACAACAAGACTTCAGTGGAAAGAATTTGAAGAATATTCGAGTGTGTTCTGACCATTTTGTATCTAGTAAGTTAATGTGCAAATATTTATGAATACATAACTTGAATGTAGTGATCATAATTTTATACCATGTACATGTACAAGTTGAACAGTCTACTGTACTGGTACACAATTTTAAGCATTGATCATTGATCAAGTCTACATCCACATAAAGAATACACTTTGATATTGAAAAGAATCAAATTATGAAATTCTTTGTCTATTCACCAGAAGATCATAGCTGGAGCTCAGACTAAAAATTGGTGGTTTGAGTCTCATAGTTAAAACCAGGAAAGTGGAAAGAAAATTGTTATACCACACAAGTCATACTTTATGTCACTTTATATTTTCAGAGCAAAAGGCAGAACTTTTTGACCGAGACAGTCCTGATTGGGCGCCATCAGTGAACATGGGATGTCAAGCTCCGAGTACGCCTGCCCCTAAAGTTGCTGCTGAGCGCTTTGAGAGACGGAAGAAACGTGCTGAGACTGCAAGATCATTGGTCCAAGATCTTTCAGACAACAACACTCCAGAGTTACCACCTGATGTAAATTTAGATAGTGCAAAGAATGTTCAGACTGATATGCTTACTTCAGATGTAGAGTCATTGGAACAGGAAAATAAACGTTTGAAACTAGAAAATGAAAATCTAAAAACATCTATCCGGAATGCGTCTATGTTTTCTCAGGAGACTCTTAAAGACAATGATGAAAGAGTGAGGTACTTTACAGGACTTTCTTGTTTTGCTATACTGATGTCATTGTACAAGTATCTATATCCTTATTTAACAAGCAAACATAGTGTAACACTTGGAAAGTTTGAGTGCCTTGTGATGACTTTAAGTAGACTTCGCCTAAATTTGACTGTCAATCACCTTGCCTACCAACTGAATGTTTCATGTGCAACCATTTCTCGAACTTTTGTGAATACCATTGACATCATGTATGTAAGACTAAAACCAATTGTGCGATGGCCTGACAGAGCCTCATTGAGAGCAACAATGCCAGTACAGTTCCAAAGACAGTTTGGTAATAAGTGTGCAGTAATCATTGATTGCTTCGAGATCTTTATAGAGCGTCCATCAAATCTTATAGCGAGGGCAGAGACATGGTCGTCATACAAACATCACAACACTGTGAAGTTCCTTATTGGAATCACACCACAGGGAGTAGTGTCGTTTATTTCCAAAGGTTGGGGCGGTCGTGCAAGTGACAAATATGTCACTGAACATTGCAATTTTTTAGATTACATTTTGCCGGGGGATTTAGTGTTGGCAGATAGAGGATTTGACATTGCGGATAGTGTTGGTTCTGTTTGTGGGTCATTGAAAATTCCAGCTTTCACCAAAGGTAAAGACCAACTCTCTCCATTGGATGTAGAAACAACAAGAAAAATAGCCAATGTACGGATACATGTTGAGAGAGTTATTGGGCTTGTGCGCCAAAAGTACACATTCTTAAATGGGACACTACCATTGGACCTAGTGATTACCAAAGATGAAGATGGCTTTACTACAATTGACAAAATAGCTCATGTGTGTTGTGCGCTGGTTAACTTATGTGAATCAGTGGTCGACTTTGATAAATAGACTGTCAATTGTATTGTCTTATCCATGCTCTCTGTGTTTAGTATATATAGATTAGTATATAGCATTATATAGTTTCATAATTCACTCTGTAAATCATATTTTATTGATTAAATTTAACTCTAAATGATGTTACTTCTCAAATACTATGATTAAAGAGCTGTTGATAAAGGATTAATATTTGAACAAAAAGTCCTAAAAAAAATAATTCAACTTGTATTATGAATTTAGTACACATAGTTAAAAAAAATATTCTGTGAATTGATTTTCCATTTAAATACTTACTTAAGTGTGATAAACTGTTGAATTACTTTGTTAAAGGACTTTATGTCATTCGACTCCTAGACTTGGACCAATATGTAAGAAATAAAGTTAAGCAAAACAGTACACATGGAATTGCATTATCATTATGACGTCTTTATTCAATTCTCAATTTTGCAAAATCAAGAAGATTTCCTATAAAAACAAAAATACCAATCTTTTACTTAGAAGACTTAACAAATAAGACATTTTTATGACCAAATTAAATCGCGTTCTGAGAAAAATGGGCATAATGCATATGTATAAAGTGTCATCCCAGATTAGCCTGGGCAGTCTGCACAGGCTAATCAGGGACGACACCGCTTTTTTGACATTTGTTTAAATGAAGTCTCTTCTTAGCAAAAATCCAATTTAGGCGGAAAGTGTCGTCCCTGATTAGCCTGTCCGGACTGCACAGGCCAATCTGGCATGACACTTTACGCACATGCATTAAGCCCAGTTTTCTAAGAACCAAGGCTCAAATGATCAAGCAACACAACTCCATTAACCATATTAGTCACATAATTAGCCAAAATGCATCACTCATTCAAAACAAATATCTGTCAATATGAAAATGGTACAATATTTTCTCAGGAGAAAAATTATTAATTAAACAGATACACATTTCTCTGAAATTGTTGCCATCAAGTTGTCACTTTCATTTCAAATAAGTTAACAATTACATATCACAATCAGGACAATACCATTTCACTGTTTCAATTTAATTGTTGCGATCAAGTTGTCACTTCCATTTCAAGTAAGTTATCATTTACATAGCACAATCTGGACAATACCATTTCACTGTTTCAATTTCCTCAGGCGACTTGGTGATATTTACACAGCTAAAATGAAACCACACAATTTTGCAATTTTCTCCATCGCAACCAACCATGGGTGGCTCCTCAAGTCCTCTACAATAGCAAAACCTTTCTCCCACATTACCATCATCTTTTGGCTGGATGTTATTTCCTTAAGAATATGAACTGAGTTCATATCAGTTTGATTGATGTTAGACAGACGGGTAAAGTACTTTCCAACAAGCTCTGGTAACAAAGCCCTACGAAAAAAAACTTCTGCCTTAGCACAGATTTGTTCATAAAATTCCGGGTTGAAATGTATTTGTTCAATGTGAACACTGATGTCACTCCACACAACAAAGTAACACAATTCCAACTCTGTTACCCCAAGTTGAGTTTGAATTTGGAAGAAGTATGGATGATTTCTGTCCAAACATAGCTCTCCATCTTCCCCTTTAATCAAATAAGGCACTGATTCATCAATCACTTTTCCTTTGTGATTGAATGGACACTTAACTTCCAATAAACAGGACCCACAGCAATCACATTTGATGATCCCATCTGGGGAAGCACCTATAAATGGTCTGTCCTTTGAGATAAAAAGTCCTGTTTCTATCAACTCAACATTGTCGTGGTCAGTAGCAAGGGCTTCACAACACAAAGTGGCAGCTTTTTTCTCATTGTCAATCCCCCATTTGGTGGCTTCATTTCTAAAGTTTACATTGGGATAAACAATAGATTTTACTAACGCACTTGACGGATTATCAATGTTCGCAGTGTAAACACTCTTCATTTTTGAGGCTGTGATACGCCCAGCGCGGTAATTGAACCA
This sequence comes from Dreissena polymorpha, assembly GCF_020536995.1. Lineage (NCBI taxonomy): Eukaryota > Metazoa > Mollusca > Bivalvia > Myida > Dreissenidae > Dreissena > Dreissena polymorpha. The sequence goes on along the minus strand of NC_068359.1, from coordinate 1,032,163 downwards.
CTTACCCTCACTTGCCTGTTTTTGGGTGATTTTCTCTACATTTTCAATTTCCTCGTCAGTGACCGTAATTTCAATGCCCTCACATGATTTGATTAGCTGGTCATAATCTAAATTCATCGATTGTTTGTTCTTGAGTTCAGTTAGTGGTTTAGGCAACTTGAGCACTGCTGACTTAGGTTTGTAGCTCTCAAGATAATCAGGCACAATTGATAAGATTGCAGGCTTACGGTTGGTGGAAACTAGATCAGAGAAGAAAGAGTCTAATTCATTTTCTGTAGGGGAAGGGATTTTCCTAGTCTTTCTTACAGGATGAACATTTTTAGAAATTTGACTGGTTGAGCTGCTTAAACACTCTTCAAATTTTCTCTTGAGGGACTTCGCACTTTGAAAGTTAATGTTAGAAATTTCTCTATACTCAACATTCTTCACGGATGGGGGGATGGTCCAATATGTTGGTTCCTGTGTTACAGTCCTTTCGTCTCTTACTTTAACAGTTCTCATAACCCAAAACATTAAGGCAGCAACATGTGTGCAAGTTTCTCCACATCCTGCCATACAGTCACAGTGACTGGCCAAAACTTGACCATCCTTCGTAGAGATGAACCATGGGGACAGTGGTTTTTCATGCATTCTTTGAGAGTGAAGAACCTGTAAGTATAAAAAAGCAATAGTAAACTACATTTACAAGATATTAAGCATCTTGACATATGAAACACATAAAAAAAGTCAGCATAAAAGCTAAAAATTACCTAAGTTGTAAGCATGTCGCATATGCTGTTTGAAGTGAAACCAAAATCTAAAATAATTGTTTCCAACCATGCGTTTTGTCGTTAAGAACATCATAACTGGATCTTATAAATCCGATATCATAGGTCAGCATAGGTAAAATTCAGTTCAATTCTTGGTATACATGAGAATAACATTGTACTTAGTAGTGTATATTATGTGTTACTGGCTGAAACATACAGTAACACGCCTCGACTGGGAATCAAACCCAGGACCTCTCGAGCCATACACAGACATTCTACCACGTCTGGCAAAAGTACTTGCTAAAAAAAGCTAGCTTCGAGGGGTGGTAGGACAAATGCCGTTTACCTCGATACATATATACCAGTACAAATCTGTGAACAGGGCTGATGTAGTAATGAGAGAAAATTAAAAAAAAAAGCTTAATATCCAGAACAATGAATTTCAAGAAAAAAACAATAACTTACCCTTCCTTTCACCAACAGTCTGTTACTCAACACAGCAGAAGTCACGCCAGAAACCCAGCCACACTCAACTTGATTCACTGCTTCTAAGCTTTTGAAGTTTTTCAGATCTTCCATCGTGTAAATACTAGGTGTAAACAACAAATAATTAACGATGTCAGGGTAGGTCAACGATGGCAGTTGATTCACATCATCACAAAGCTTTTTCAAATCATATGGGTCAATACCACCAATCAATGCAAGTTTTTCAATGTATCTTGCTTTTGTTGCAGGCTCCAGTCTATCTTTGTACGGCCCTTTTTGGTTCAGTGATTTAGACGCCATGAGTCACAGTTTTACGCTCTCTTAATTTTGATCGATGTTTACGCTTCGCTGGTATACCTCCAATATGGCGGCCAAACCGGTGCGTACGTAAAAATCTCCTATTATTGCAAACGGTCTATAGATAAACTTACACATGAAAAACTTTAAAATTTTGTGTACAGTGAAAAAATTTGGTTGTGTTTCATGGTTATTGTCATCTTAAATTTTATTTATAGCTATTTCTGGTATTACTGAACGGATTCCTTTCCCTCATACTTAATTAGAACTTAAATATTTTAATTTTGAAGGTTAAACTCTAATTCCACGAGGCAAAATTTACATTGATGGAAAGATCCTTTGGAAAGAATGTGCATCATCGCCTGCCTGATGTATGGACTTTTATACCTGGTTTTTACCCTGCACGAGCTGGCAAACTTGAGGGGAACAAGAGTGGGGAAACCTCGTCCTGTCCTTGACCAAGAAAGCTGGATTTGTTGAGAGGTAAACTATACAGGTTATTGCATTTAAAATGCAACCAGTCCACACAGCCAAATGAGACCACGCATCTTGGTACATTTTAAAACTGCATTTTCTACCAAACGCAATTTCTTTAAATAATTGATGAAAAGTGCTAAGTCACATGTGATCACGGGATTAAAATTTCAAAAATAAACAAACAAAAACAACAAGCAAATAACTTATGTATTATTATGAAATCAACAAGATTACCATAACAGCAATACTTCATAGTTAAGTGGAAAGAAAACATAACCAATTAACATGTTTGAAGAATGTCTTGCCCTTTTGAAAGTGTTTTGGTATTAATCCTTTGCAGATCAACTGGCGTAAGAGATCCTCAAGAGGAGAAGGACACAAGCAGCATCAATTGTACATGTCGCTCCAGCACCTGCTTTCCAGGTCTCTCTTCCAGCTGCTTTCCAGGTCCCTCCACCCGCCAAGATCATGTCTAGGTCCCTGCACTGGCTGCCGTCCAGGTCCCCTAGCGGTCAAGGTCTCGCCAGTGGCTGCTGTGCAGGTCCCACCACCGTATGCCGTCAAGGTCCCTCCATACGCTGAAATCCAGGTTCCTCATTCCGCTGTGGTTCAGGTACCTCCAACAGCTGAGATCCAGGTCTCTGCAGCAGCTGCGGTCTAAATACTCCCCCCGCAGAGGTCCACTGCGGTTAATCTTTTGCTTTAAAATCTTCCATAAATGTCTATTATTGTATAATGTACTGTAAAAATAATATGTTTGTATTATTTTGCGGTGTACTATTTTTGTCATATAAACATAATATCGTACACATTTTCTTTTTTTTCCTTTAAACCACACGGGGCTTAAAATGAACTGTTGTAATTGCTTCGCAAAAACCATTTTTTCTAGAACATATCAGTCCAAAATCATTTTTTTTCACACTGCAAAATCCCACAAAAGGCTCACAAAAAACCTACTTTCTTAAAAAAACTCACTGTTAAAACCCACAAAAAACCAACTTACCCAAACCCACAAATGTTTTCTTCACAGATAAAATACTGTTAATAACTAGGTTTAAAGTGAGTTAAAAGCATGTTTTCACTGTGAAAAAAACTAAGAAAGGCTTGCTTTCAGCTCACTTTTCGCTCACTTAAAAACCGTGTTAAGCCTGCTTATAGCTCACATTTAAAACACACTATTTACCCACATAAAACCAACTCCACAGACAGAAGTTGGTCTAAGCATGTTTAAAAAACCTCAAAAAACCAACTTGTAGAAAATCATACTCACTTTAAACCCACTTAAGATGGTTAAAAAACCTACTATGTTGGTTTAAAGCGAGTTAAGCCAAGATTTAACTCAGAAAAAACCAAGTCGGTAAGCTAAAAAACCAAGTCGGTAAGCTAAAAAACCCAGTCGGTAAGCTAAAAGCGTGTCTGAAAAAACCCGCTTTTAGCACAGTGCAAATACCACAGAGTTAAACACAGCTGAAGAAAACTCACTTTAAACCCACTTAAGACGGTTAAAAAACCCACTATGTTGGCTTTAAGCGAGTTAAACCAAGATTTAACTCAGATAAAACCAAGTCGGTAAGCAAAAAGTGTGTTTAAAAGACTCGCTTTTAGCTCGGTGCCAATACCGCAGAGTTAAACCCAGTTTAAAACTGGGTTATAACCGGATTTTGATCACTTTTTTGACAAGGGGATCATGGCCTACACCTGAAGAATGTGCGACCAACAATAAGATTACAGAAGTATTCATTACCTCCAACTTGAGCATAATTAAATGTCCAAAATAAGCTTATTTAAAAAATGCAACAGTATGCTGCTTTGTCAGTGGGCAAAGGCATGCGTAAAGTTTTAAGCACTACTTTCCCAACAATTCAAATTCATACTTGTGAATATTAAATTGATTTCTCACATGGTAGTCTTGTGATAGAATATTAATGTATCAATTTGAATAAGTTTTCATCTTTATAATATTTCTTATTTAAGGTGATCATGGTCAAGTTCCAGGCAGACGACAAAAACAACAAAAAGACGATGCACTGACAGATTGCCCAGAGGGTAAATATTTTTAACCAACTACACACTTGAGACTCCACAATGTCCTCTGCTGTATCAAAATCAGCATTTTTAGTTATTTATGTTATTATGCTTAATTATCGGCAATGAGCCAAATATAGTCCATGAACACTTGAAATAAAAAGTATGGTAAATATATATTTGTTCATTGTCATATCTTTTTCTAGGAACAAAAGTCTTTCAACGTTTGCTAGACATTTATCAGCTTGCAAATGTAGCTTATTTACAAAGTTCCTTGTACGTAATTACCATTGAAATATTCTATAAACAAGCAACTGCCTTATAGTCACAGAAGTTATTTAAGGACAGCTATTAAATTTAACTTATCCCTAGACAACATACCACACCATTTCCTAGACATCAACCTCTTTTGTCTACCTGTAACTCTGTTATTTAGACTACTGACCTCACTTTTACTATTCCCTTGACAACTGACCTCAACTTCACTATTCCTTAGACAACTCACCTCAACTTCATTATTCTCAGGACAACTGACCTTAGCTTCAATTTTCTCTTTTCTTTTACCTTAACTTCACTATTTCCTAGACAATTTGAATACCTGCCTCACTATTGCTTATACTAATGACCTCAACTTCACTATTCACTAGACTACCAACCTCACTTTACTATTCTTTTCCCTATCTACCTTACTATTACCTATTTCCAACTGGTTATCCTGTATTCATCAAACTACCGATCCACTTTTATATTCCATTGCCTGTTTTACTCATATTAACTATGCCCTAATCTACTGACTTCATGTTCACTTTTCCCTAGACGAACAACCCAAACTTCACTTTTCCATGGACTACCGATGTCCTCTTTAGTATCCCCTTGTCTGCTTACCTTAACTGCTGTAATGTTCAGTATACCTTTGTATTTGATTTTCAGATTTATCAAAGTAATATCATCATCATCAATCAGCATCATTGCTGTCAAACACATTATCTGGATCTTTTACATAATTGTTATTAAAACAATCATCTTGTTCATCCTCCTCGTCATCATTATAATCATCATTATCAACAGCAATATCAGAAACTTGAAAGTTTTATGCTGTGAAAATATCAATACTTATTTGATTTAAGAACAAATCACTTTCATATAAGTATTCTAGGTCTGAATCCTTAACTATTGAATGTAATTTTTTTTTGCTTAAAAAAACTGGCGTTTAAACAAAAAAAAAAAAAAAATATAAACAAGTTTCAAGTTCAAGAATGTAAGTATATTTCTTCAAGGCCATATATTTCTAATACACCAAAACACCTGAAATGCCCAAAACAAAGTTCTATGCATTATTTTCTGTAAAGCCAATATATCACGGTTGAAGGGGTCCAAAGATTGCGACTGTGATATATCCATCGCGCGATATAACTAGTCAGGTCATTCATGCATGTATATTTATGCATTTGCATAGTGTGGCAATCTCAAAACACCCTATTTTCCTACCTTATTGAATTATGTGTTATATCAATATGTTATTTATTGTATAACAAAAAACATTATTCCATGTAAGTATTTTAAAATGCGTATAATTAAAAATGTTATCCGAAAACCATTTCAAAGTTTTAGTGTTCAAGAAAGCATGCACAAATGAGACCCATGTACAATATGACGTCATTTATCCTCATGGAAAGCATGGGCTTTAATAGTGGTGCATTTTGACCAGCTGAGGGATCTTTACCTCTAAATTACAAGGATATCAGTAAAACTGATGGATCCTCCCCAATGATGCTTTTTCGATAAATGGTTTAATTGTGTGGAAAAAAGTGTAACCTTGAGAAAATCTATTGTTAGCCTCAGTGACCTTGACCCCAGTGACCTCAAACCTCATCAAAAAGGAAGAGGTCCATGCAAGGTACCTACAACCCAACTATATAAGAGATCGATCAAATATTGAAGGCGCTATGAGAAACTGTTACCAAAGTGTGACATTGAGAAAATCTATTATTAGCCTCAGTGACCTTGACCTTGACCCCAGTCACCTCAAACCTCATCATAAGGTAGAAGTTCATGCAAGGTACCTACATACCTAATATGTAAGAGATCAGTAAAATATTGAAGGTGCTATGAGAAACTGTAACAAAATTGTGACAGAAAAATCTATTTTTAGCCTTGGTGACATTGACCTTGACCCAAGTGACCTCAAACCTCATCAAAAGGTATAGGTCCATGAAAGGTACCTACATGCCAAATATGTAAGAGATCGGAAAAATATTGAGGTGCTATGAGAAACTGTAACAAAATTGTTATGGAAATATCTATTATTAGCCCCAGTGACAATGACCTTGACCCCATAAACCTCAAACATCATCAAAAGGTAGAGGTCCATGCAAGGTACCTACATGCCAAATATGTAAGAGATCGATAAAATATTGAAGGCGCTATGAGAAACTGTAACAAAAGTGTGACGGAAGTAAGTAAGGAACCCCAAACTGGCAACTATATGCTCCTCATATATATATATATATATATATATATATATATATATATATATATATATATATATATATATATATATATATATATATATATATATATATAATAAAAAGCAAGTAGTTATCTGTATCTAACACGCAAATATTGTTGAGATAGGTCAGTATTCACTTGTGAAATTTACAGCTATAATTGTATACACCTGCATGTGTGGACTGGTGTGCTTCTTGGCAGTTCAAAGCAAATTCAATTGAGAATGGTAACACCTGAAATGACCTGTGATGTTTGGCAAGTGGGGTTATTGTTTATTGCAGTACACAAGTGTGAAAGTGATGTACAATGAATGCAAACAATCTGGACAAAACTGGATTATGAATGTCAGATTATACAGAAAATTAAAGTGGATGAAAACAGGGTGAAATACTAGCTTTAAACGGACTTTAATCTCAGCAAATTCTCAGATTAAAACATGTCATTTGGGGATTATGGCCGTCAGATTTTTGGGAGTCATAGCCGATTCGCGATATATTGGACAACGCAATATATTTGACCGTGAACTATTGGAGTTGCAGTGCACTGTCTTAAAAGTACTATGGACGTAGTCCTAGTATTTAACTTGTTTGGTAACAATTAGAGCCAAAATGGGTGACGATCTTTCGCTCGCAGAAGACCACGAATTTTCGAGTTTGGGGTCTGATAATTGTGTCTTGCCTGTTGTTCCAAAAAAGACATTAAAATCTGTAGTTCCCAATAAAACGAAAGACAAGGCAGTTGTTGGCTCGAAGGGTGCCAATAATACATGTTTAATTAATTAGAAAAGTAAAGTTAAAAAGACTGACAGAAATATGTGGTCAGCTTCTACGAGCACGTGCACCAATTCAAAAATGAATTCCAATGTGTTGGATTTTTCTAAATTGTCCAAGCAAGAAATTGACAATCTTAATGTGGCTCCTGGACTAATTTCCAATGACGTGGTCACGGAAAATGATGACATTACCCAGTATGGGCATAATTTAGACAATTGACCAAACATACATGTGCAAGTTGACCATGATGTACATTTAGATAACAATAATTATAAAACATTGGGGATGAGTTCTCAGCAGTCTTGTTTGCTGGTTAAGATAATGTGCCCTCATCCTAGCTTTAGTGAAGGATGAGGGTCATTATTAGAGTAAAGCCAGAGGCTGAGCATGTATACAATAGCATTATGTTCGGAGTCGTTCGAACTAATCGATTAATTCGCCAGTACAACGAGAAAATCGAGTCTACCCGAAGTAATCAAGCACTAGGCACATTTTTCATAATTCAAAGCTCAATGTTTTGTTGAAAAAACACAAAAGCAGATATAAAATATTGCAGAATAAATGTATGTTTAACAATACATAAAAATGTTGGGTGGGTGTATACATGCTCAGCCTCTGGCTTTACTCTAATAATGACCCTCATCCTTCACTAAAGCTAGGATGAGGGCACATTATTTTTCGTAAATGCCTTCGGCTTCACATGTATACAATAGCATCTTCAAAGAGCAACAAAACATTCACTCAAACAAACACATTTATTATAATAAATGTTCATCGTCATTTAAATACCGAATCAGCAAACGACATATTTTCTTTGCTAATAGTATGTCTGTAATAAAACTTCCTAAAGTTCTTATCAGAAGACCAGTCCGCTGTAAGTAATATCTTTTGTAAAGAGCAACCACTTACTAAAGCTTTAGATACAGATGCCCCTCTAAAAGAATGTGCCTTGAATTTATTAGTGTCTATTCCAGACAAATCCAAAACAGTACGTAACCATCTAGCAACAGTACTAGTGGAAACAGATTAAAAGGGACATACGAAATAAGTAATTTTCTTGACAATCATACACTTTCTGTTTTACTTAAATAAAATAACAAAGTATGCATAGCACACAATTTCTCGTCTTTATAATGCTCAATTTTTAAATTATATGAATGTCCAATTCTTGAAGTTTTCAACACAGATGGAAAACCTATAATAACACATTGCTTTTCCTTCAGCATATAATCAATATCCATGGCAACTAAAGTTTGTGCTCGCGGGGCTGCAGTAAACGAAATCAAAGCCACCACTTTAAAAGTCAATAATTTCAATGATAAACTTTCCAAAGGAAAAAATGAAGAAAGAAATTTCAAAACAGGAGTTACATCCCAAGTAAAATTATACCTTGGTTTTGGGGGCATTTTCATAAAAACTCCCTTCATAAACCTAGTAATTAAATTACAGTTAACACACCATGTATTTCCCATCAATGGTAAAGACTGTAAAAGCATTGCTTTATGCAAATTAATGACTGAATATGATTTTCCTATCTGGAATAAATAACATAAATATGTCAACACAACTATTTCAGGCGTCTGAAAGGGATTGCCAAACCTGATACCGTTCCAAAGCACCCAATTCTGCCACGCATATTTGTACTGCTGTCTAGTTCCTTTTGACCAAGATGATGTAATGAGGATTGAAGCTGTTGATGGAATCTTTCTTGTTGACATCTCCTGGATTATATGATGGCTGCGAAGATCTTCAACCTCTTCCCTAACGGGTGTAGCTCCCCGCTGTGAGGGAGAAACAGCAAGTCTTTATGTCTCGGCAAGCTTACAGGAATATCAGTAAAACATTTGAATAAAACTGGAAACCATGACTGTGCCGTCCAATATGGAAAAACAAAGAGTCCTTTTTAACTCTGTCTTCTTTCACCTTATTTAGCACCTTTGCAATCAAATTAAAAGGAGGAAATATGTATGGTTCCAATTCTCTCCAATTTAATGAGAATGCATCATTATGAAAGGACCCAGGTTCAGGGTACCATGATACAAAACGATCAATTTGTTTATTTAATCTTGAAGCAAACAAGTCAATATTAGGGTTAAATAATTGTTTACAAACTCTCTGAAAAATATCTGACTTAATAGTCCATTCTGTATTTTCAGAAAAATTTCTTGAATAATAGTCAGCAGTATTACTTGAACCAGGTATGTAAACTGCTGAAAGAAATATGTCTCTCACTAAACACCATTGCCAAATATCACCAGATAATCTGTCCATACTTAAAGAGGCAATTCCACCCATATCATTAATATATGAAACAGCTGCTACATTGTCAGACTGAACTTGAATATGAACTCCACTTTCTCCATTATAAAAGGATTGCAATCCATAAAAAATTGTCAACATTTCCAAGTAATTAAATGGATACAATGATTCATTCAGGTTCCATCTTCCATTGGCATGACCACTTGTGATCAAATCAACAGCGCCCCAACCTAAAAAGCTTGCATCAGTTCTACACACAAAATTAACTTCTCCTTGCCTAATAAGTTTCCCATTTTTGACGATGCTGGAACAGCAGCGTCCAAGGTTTGATAATCACCTAAAAAATTTTCACAATGGCCATCTATGTAAAAGACCGAGCCAGTCCGATTGAGATAACTCGATTTTTCAGTTACTTCCCTTGGGCATACGCCACTGCGTAGAAGCATTGATAACATTCTCCTAGCAGAGTTGTCGTTCATGTTTCAACATTCAACAATGGCCGCCTTAATGAGAGTCTCGATTAAAAACTTTCTTACTGCATACATTGGCTTGTTTCGCTATTTAGAAGCTATCATTTAGGATATATGAATTATTTATTCACTAAATCTCCGCTTATGACAACAATAGTTGGAATTCGAAGGATATATACTTGATGTGAATGAAGGACTTTCTGGATCGTAACAGCTTGACACGGCAAAACTGGCATACTGATTACTGGTATTTTTAGTTATCAATATAAGTCACATTGTGCTTTATAAATTGTATTCGAGCATTTTGCGACTTATTGAATGACTATGATACCCGATATCAACATTTCATCGCGGATTTGCAGATCACCAAGCTGTCCTGAGATTCAACATTGATTTCAAACTCTTTACTGGTTAGTACTCTTTCTTAGTGTTAGTACTTTTTATCATTTTAAAGTTAAATGAACTGTGTCACAGTAAAAGAGACATTAACCCTTTCAGTGCGTGACCGAATTTTAAAGGCCTTTGCAAACAGTTTGGATCCAGATGAGACGCCACAGAACGTGGCGTCTCATCTGGATCCAAACTGTTTGCTATTCTGATAGTATTCTTTCAAAAAAAAATGAAGAAAATGCTTATTTTACAAATTCAACAGACGACATTTTAGCAGACGACAAATTTCCCAGCATGCAAAGGGTTAAGGCGATTGTGGCCAGTTTGGATCTAGATCAGCCAGCAGTCGCTTGAAAGCTGTTTGATTAAAAGCGTTTTTCTGACAATAAGTTGAATAACAAATAATTTAATTGGATACTGATTTGACTGCGCTTTTCCTGTGACCTGGCTCAAATAACAGAATTGTCATTAATCAAATTATTTATTTCGAACATTTATCAATTGTTTTTCTTGTCCCTCGGGATCAATGACTCCAGCACTTTCCTGTTGAGAATTGAATACTGCTAAAGGCGATGCTAGGGGGCGTGAGAGATGTTGCACCTTCCAGTATCGCTCGATTGTTCATTGTTGGCTCGGGTACTACGTACATGTACCCTGGGTACTCTTAAGTATACTTACATGTATCCTGGGTATGGTAAATATACTAAAATGACCCGGGAAATTTAACCCTTAATCAGTCGTTGTCGACTATTTTTTTGTAATAATTATATATACACATTTATGTCAATTTTCTGTAGAATGGCCTCTATATTATCGGAACACATACTCAAAAAGCATGTTGATGCAGTGTTTTTTGAAGAGAAGTGTGTTTAAGATAATCGGTTGCGCGTTTTACGACATTGGATTTTGGGCGCGAATACAACTCGGGTACAGTCTAATATGGACCGAGTACAATTACGTTTATTTACCGTACCTGGGGTACATGTAAGTATACTTAGAGTACCCAGGGTACATGTAAATATACTTAAGAGTACCCGGGGTACATGTAAGTAGTACCAGAGCCGACAATGACCAATCAAGCTCCATTATCCGTCATGAACCGACTCAAAAAAACGAGTCGGCAATATTTGACTTAATTTTTGGTTTGGTTGCTCTCGAGGGATCGAAAATTTCAGAATCTTCCTATAAGCCCTATGGGTTTGATCCCCAGAAGCGACATTGAAAACTAGCATACTTTGTTATCTAAAAGGTTGCTAAACCTGATATACAATGATAATGTGAATTTTCTCTCACATGATGTTCATCAGTCATATTATATAACAAGGGCCACATTGGCCCTGAATCGCTCACCTGAACAAATTTAATAGCCTTAGGCCCAATGGTAATTGACAAGAAACAAATTTTCTTGAACAAATTTTTAGGGGAGCCTTTAAGGATCATCCTTGTAAAAAAAATTGAAAATCGGACGAGCCCTTTCTGACAAGAAGATTTATTAAGGTATTGACCATATATGGGCATGGCGGCCAGCTTGGTTATGTGACCAAATTTTTTTTTAACAATATTTTTTTTTCGTGACGTAGGAATGCTCCACATGAAATTTGGTTGAAATTGGCTCAATGGTTTAGGAGAATATGATCTGCTCAGGTACGCTAAAAACTTAAACATTGAGATAAAAGGAATTTTTGCTTGTTTTGAAGAGATTCCTCCTTTTTCTCAAAATTGACAAGATATCATCGACTAAACAGGCAACCCATGTTTGCATAAGGATAAATCCTTTTACCAATCAACATATTTTGGACTGAACAATTTCTCAATTTTCCACGATGATTCAACCCTACCAGAGCAATTTCCTAAGCAATAATCACCTCCCATTTTAAAGGAAAAATAATTTCTCATCAACAAAACTACAGCATTAATTGATTTCTGGTAGTTAACCCTTTTCAAATTGAAAGAGGTTGCAGACGACAAATTAAGTTATTATGGAATAAGAATAAACATATTTAATAGGGTAGGAAGCATTGTGATGAAAGGAGATGCTAATCTCAGCATTTTCTTCTTTTATTTCAACGATTTCCACAGTCACAAACATTTGCAGAAAGAATTAACTGTTGTGGGTTAAGGGTTTATGAGGAGAATGCTATAGTTTGATTATGCAATAGTGTATGTATGGGGGGATACGCTTTTATTTTGGAAGAGTCTAAATTAATGTAAAAGGGCTTAAAGACATCATGAATTGAAACAACTTCTTCAATGATGTATAGTTATGCAATTGAAGTTGAAATCATTGAGATACAAGAAATCTTGGCTTGTTTTAAACAGATTTATTTTTTTTCTTAAAATTCTCAAAATATCATCTGCTAATGAGGCATCAAGTGTTTGCATTAGGAAAAGGCACAATGGTTTCTAGATGCATCTACATTAAAGTACAAAAAATGAAAATGCATAGCCAACCCATAATGAGAAACCTATGAGTATGCCTTTTTATCATATACTGATCTATTTACTAAAAACATTCGACATCTCACTTATTTATTTGAGTCAACCATGTCACATGAGTAAAGGGATTTGAAGAACTGACTGACCTGAATTGAATAATACATCAAAGAGGGGCATGTAAGAATCTTTGAAATCTGCTTGAGCTGTTTGATTATGCAATGAAGAATTTCCTTGGAAAGTTCAACAGGTGCAGGTTATGCAATTGTAAAGTTCTGAAAGGGTTGTTAGGGGTTTCCACTGAGTTGCAACTATTGGCTTATGTAAGTTTTGCCTTTCAAATCCTCCTAAAGGCACATCTTTATCAGCAGGAGGTCTCCACTGAGATGCAGCTATTGTGTAATGTTAAGTTTTTGAAAGTTTTCACAAAATAGGCAAAAACGAATAAACATGCAAAGTTCAACGAGCTCCTGCGGCCATGTTTTTTGACGAATCAAATTTCTTTGAACAACTTTTTCAGGGGAGCCTTCAAAGGTCATCCCTGTGAAATTTTTTGAAAATCTGATGAGCGGTTTCTGACAAGAAGATTTTTTAAGGTTTTTACCATATATGGTCATGGCGGCCATCTTGGTTATGTGATCAAATTTTTTTTAACAATTCTTTTGTCCCATGACCTAGGGATGCTCCACATGAAATTTAGTTGAAATTGGCTCAATGGTTTAGTAGAAGAAGATGTTTACAAATTGTTTACAGACAGACAGACAGACGGACAGACGGACGGACGCCGGACGGTAAGTGATCACAATAGCTCACCCCAAGCTATCGCTCAGGTGAGCTAAAAACTTATAGCAGTAGTAAACAACTGGACAATAATTAATGAACGCATCTTTCATTTGTCTTTGACACTTTGATTTTGACATGGCCTAGATTTAAATATGTGACTGGACTTTACCAGCACTCTTGTAACAGAGCTAAAGTTTAAATGTACCATTGAAGATCGCCTAAATCCAGATTTGCTATTATAGACGTGTGGAAAGTTTTAAGGGTGTGACAAGTAAGCAAAAATTGGTCATTACCCAGAGGCCACAACTGATCTATGACTGTATTAAAACAAGAAAAATCAGTGCCTGATTTAGATTTCCTTAGATAGTTCAATAAAAACTAATTTCATAAGCCTGGTAACAGTTTAACGGTAATGCTACCAATGTAACACACCAGGGCCTTGAATTTGAAATCTAGGACATGCATGGTAATTTCTTCATGAAATCAGGACACAAAATTGTATTTTAAGTCCTTAATTGACCTGGCTATAGTTCTCAGATTATTATAAGCTTTATCAGTATATTTATATCATTATTTATGCTTTGTGTATTGTAAACATAACACAATCATGCAGTTACATGATAGCAATAAATAATATCAAAGCTACCCATACTATAAAGGTCATTGACAAAGCCTATGGTCAAAATGTGAACACATTGTGTGTAATGGCCCTCTCGTGCCAGCAAAAACAACACGTTGACAGGTTGTCATTTTTGACAGTTCTACTTTCACTTTCATTTTGTGATATCAAACTATTAACAATTATGTGGCTGAGAAAAATATCGCCATTGCTTTTTATGCTCCCGGTAGGGTGGCCTATATCAGTTGAACTGTCAGTCAGTCAGTCAGTGTGTCAGTCTGTCCGTCCGTCCGAAAACTTTAATGGCCATAACTTTTTTAATATTGAACATAGCAACTTGATATTTGGCATACATGTGCATCTCATGGAGCTGCACATTTTCAGTTGTGAAAGGTGAAGGTCATCCTTCGAGGTCAAATGTCAAATATAAAGCGTCTGTCTGTCTGTCCGAAAACTTTAACATTGGCCATAACTTTTTCAATATTGGCGTGCATGCGTATCTCATAGAGCTGCACATATTGATTGGTGAAAGGTCAAGGTCATACTTCAAGGTCAAAGGTCAAATTTTGCAATATTGAAGATAGCAACTCCATATTCGGCATGCATGTGTATGTCATGGAGCTGCACATTTTGAGTGGTAAGGTCAAGGTCATCCTTCAAGGTCAAAGGTAAAATATATGGGTTCAAAGCTGCGCAGCAGGGGGCATTGTGTTTCACAAACACAGCTCTTGTTTAATATATTTTCTGCACATTTCTTCAAAAAACTTACATCAATACACGATTTTCTTCGTTTATTCAATCATTCCTGACAGACTTGTGTACATATTTCGCTTACATTTTGAGGCGCGTAGGTAGGACCGCATTACCGCTTCCGAAATGTGTATTCCATGGTTCAAACAGAATTATCAAACCTAAATTCAAGCACTTTTCAAGGACTTTCCAAGGCCCAATTTTCATTTTCAAGGCCGAGAACCGTACGTTAGTTTCCTTAAAAAAGTGCATTTTCAAGCAAGTTTAACACAGTTAATATCATTTATTTGCTCAAACAAATTAAACTTATTCCACAATAACTCATACATGTTATTTCTAGTTATTACATACATGTTATCCATCCTTAACTCAATGACTCTCACATACAGTTTGTCAACCAGTTCCCGATAATCAGCAGTTCCGATTAATTTGTATTTAATTTTCCATAATGCCCCAATAAAAACAAAATGATAAGTGTCTAAGGTATACATTAGGTAAAGGAATAAATTAACAAAGTTTTAGCAAGAAATCTTTTGTAAATAGCTTACAGGGTGGAAAAATGCAGCAAAAAGTTAACCGGAACTGATTGAATGAGTTATGTTTTGAAATGTGCATATGGGTATAGAAGGCTTTATTATTTTCAAATAAACTTTTTGCTGATTGAAAACAAATGCTATGACAATGTTTTGAAATACTAATTCTGTAAGCTGAATGATTTTTAATAATTTTCCTAAGGTTAAACTTTAATTGGCTATTTATGACAAAAAACTGCATATGCCGTCTGACCTAACCTGTTATCATACAAAATAAATATTACCCTTTATTTTTACATCTTCTCACATTGACACTAAATCCCGAAAAAATTATTGTGGTAAAAAGAATAAACGTTTTTGCCGGGCGATTCTAAACTGGTGTACTGAATGTATCTATTTACTTTTTAAAGTTATTACAAACAAACACATAGCTTCTCAATTTCATGTTTTCTTTGTGGGTTTCCCCTTTCTCGTGGCTTTTCAAAGCGCTTTTCCCCATCCCCTGACATCAACGGTCTTCATACAGACCCGACAATGTGCTTTTTGAATGTCATTTGTTTTCTGTACCCAGGAATATTCAGTTAACCACCCTGGTTTGAAATGACACTTCCCCATTGCTGCGTTTTCACTCGCGAAAATTGATCACAATGGAGAACCTCTGACGTAGTACACATAATCTGTGATGTGTACACATAACGTTTCGTACTCAATAGTGTACGAAACTTATATATTTCGTACTCAACTTTTTGCGCGAAGGAATTTATGATAATTTTTCGTAATATTTCCCTTAAGAACGATTTAAGATTATAATTAAAGCGATGATACATGTAATTTTGAGCAGAAATAAACATTTTCAAGGCTTTTTTACATGAAATAAGCACTTTTCAAGCACTTTTTCAAGGCCAACCTTTGTTCAAGGGCTTTTCAAGCCTAGGACTCGTTTTCAAGCACTTTTCAAGCCCTGTGCGAACCCTGTATTCATACTATTGCCTTCGAGGAACTTATCTGATGTTTGACGGAAAGGGCCGAAAATGTGCGAGTGTGGGTCAAGTTCCCCACAGGTACTACTTTCCCGTTCCCCCAATTTTTTTTCCGTACCTAAAATTTTTCGTTCCCAATTTTTTTTCGTACCCAATTTTTTTTTTCGTACCCAATTTTTTTTTTCATCCCCAATTTTTTGTTCGTACCCAAAATTTTTTCGGTCCCAATTTTTTGGTTCCCAAATATTTTTTCGTACCCAAATTTGTTTTCATACCCAAATTTTTTTCGCAAAATTTTTGTACCAAATTTTTTTTTCGTACCAACATACACAATTGTGGTGATGTAGATAAACTTAACTTGATGCTTTTATATCCATCCTCTCAAAAGCATCGTCACACCAGTACTGTCAGTACTTTGATTCTTTACCAGATTAGTTTTCCACCATTGAAGCTCCTTTATACTATCATTACTCAGTAACACTTTGTTATCAAAATTCATCATTTGTCCTAAACCCAATAATTTATTTCTTTCCAATTGCCTGTAATGTAACGGGACCTCTAGCACTGCATAAAAAGCGTTAATAATTGACCCTATAAAAGAAGCCAAATCTCGGACAATAACAAACTTTTTGTCCATTAAAATCTTTGATTTTTGCAATATTTTGTTGATTTTGTCCTCTGTAAGAAATATTTTAAACTCAACCATATCAATTATAAAACCAAAAAATACCAATATTTGCACTGGTTCCATTACAGACTTATTCAAATTTATCAAAAATCCCAGTTCTTCTAATGTGTTCTGGGTAACTTTTGTGTTTTCTTTGCAAACCAATCTATTTTGATTCATAATAATGGAATCATCAATATAATAGGAACATCTTATGTTTCTATGTCTCAACCATGCAAAAACAGGTTTTAAAATCTTCGTAAAAATGAATGGAGCAGATTTCAAACCAAATGGAAGGCATACAAACTGGTACAATTTATTATTCCATTGGAACTTAAGAAATTTTTGAAAATCTTTGTGAATTGGAACCGAAAAATAAGCATCTTGCAAATCGATGGAGGTCAAGTAATCATTTCTCTGCAAAAGATCAAGTACAACTTTGAATGTCTCCTGTTTAAAATGATCATAATGTACAAATGCAAAGGACGAAACTTTCCATTAGGTTTCGGTACTATAAAAATAGTTGATATAAACTCTTCGTTTTCATGAACAGAGTTAATAATAGCTTTTTTGCTCAAAAGAGTTTTGATCTCTAGATCTGCAATTTGCCAATGTTCTTTTTCAAATGGAATTTCTTTTGGAATTTTATGTTGACATGGTTGTATGTCAAAATTAATACAGTAACCAGACACTGCATCAAGAACCCATTGATCTTGTGTAATTTTTCTCCAAGCATGTAAATTATATTTTAGACCTCCAATTTTACATACCTTAATGTCCACATCTACTCGTTTGGGTGTGGATTTGGAGGTGTAGCAATTGCATTGGCTGACCTCTTGAACCCTCTACCATATGGTCGACTACCAGATCTATACCAGATCTATACTGGCCCCTGTAGGGGTACGGCTGGTATCTGTTTGGGTACGGATCCTCATAACCGCCCTGAACATAACTTCCTCTGAAACCCCCTCTTCTAGGGTATCTACCGGGTCCTCGACCTCTCACAAAATTGTCATTTCGCCCAATATAGGACACGGAGTCACAAGCTTTGATATCTTTTGACACTTCATCACCAAAAAGCTTATTTGTAATCTGTTGAGAAATGTTACAAAGTGGATAATATTTCCGTTTTAAAGCTGGTCTTATCATATACCTTCTTCTTATAGAAAGGTTGAATTGCACCTGACCCATTAAAGTGAGTGCATCACACAGTAAAGTTTTTGCTTCTTGATTCGCCATAATTTGAGGCTTTAATACCTCTGCAAGACGGATAATGGGTGTCATACCCGAGGCTACCAAATTTTGGGTTTGTACAATGCTTCTATCTTGCGTCTGAGTGCGTTTATTCAGAATTTTCCATATTTCATTATTAACCAATGGTGGACAAGCCATTTCACAATTCTCAGGAACAGAGTACTTTGAAATTAAAGAATCTGTTTCACACTGTGTTGTGCAAGCAACATTTATTACTTTCGCCAAAGATGGTGATATTGGTTTGCCCTTATCTGGGGCTTTAAGACAGGGCAATTCCCAAGTGTCACATTCAGCCTCATCATCATCAAATAGTGCACTTGACATGTCAATGTTAGTACGTTTTCTTTGTTTTATTACATCATCAGTGTCAGAAATCTGATCTGCATCTACTTCGATTGTCATTCTTGGTAAATTTTCAAGAGAAGTTCCAAACAGAGATGAAATGTCATCATCATCAGCATATTGTGGTTCTGTACTAGGAATACCAAGTAACTCTCTAAGACTCTTTATGTCATTTTCTGATAGTTTAGACAAATCCAATGCAGGTGTCTGCTTATTACAACCTACTTGTGAAACTGAAAGTTCATTGTTATTTTTATCTGAACCAGATTGCTTCTTTTTTGTTACTTTCGAAACATTACTTTTACTTGTTTTGTCTTTAGAATTACTTTTGTCTTTAGAACTAATTTGCGCTTTCTCCTTCGGAATGGCCTTTTCTTTTGCATTTAGTTTTTCATTAAACGTTTCTTCATCAGAGAAACCATAAAACGAGTCCTCCGACTCGTCTGGATGCAACGAAACTTCGTCTTGTTTAGAGCCCATTTTCCCAACTTTAAATGTCAATAAATTGGCAAAAACACTATAACACTGAGATAAAACAATGATTATATAAACTGGGACTACGTCCTCAGTTGGCTCCACAATATATTGATGTACAAATTGTTTATTTTGTCTCACCTTGTTCGTCGAACGCCAGAACATAAAATGAAAAATGTGCTTAGTGCTTCCGGTGTACTCGATTGGGATTACTTCGGGTAGACTCGATTTTCTTGTTGTACTGGCGAATTAATCGATTAGTTCGAACGACTCCGAACATAATGCTATTGTATACATGTGAAGCCGAAGGAATTTACTAAAAATAATGATCCCACCTCAGATAATTTTTGGGATTTGCCCAAGTTAAGGACACCTGAAAAAGGAGCTGCATGTACCATTCCCCAATCTTTGGCTAACTTGATAAGCACTGCTTGTTCTGCTGTGTGACACTGATTCAATTGTTGCAAAATATAAATTACCAGATAATTGTATGTATCTGGGTGCACCTTTGATAAACAATGAAATTTGGAAAGTCCTAGACAAAAGGGCAAGGTCACAAGATCAGGGCATGGTGGAGATTCAGAATTTGGCAGCAACAGGGATTGTGCCTATTATAAAGTTGGCTGATATGCTAAAGACACAGATTGCAAGTAGTCCTTAGGCTAGGACATTTGTCTCTGATATCATGACCATAATGGGCCAAGTACTCTATAATCTATCTCTTAGAGGCAGGTATATGTTAAGACCAAACAGAAACACAAAGAATTCAAACCTGTGTAATGTTAACACACCAGTTTCATCAATGTTGTTTGTTGATGATATTAGCAAAGAAGTTAAGAACTGTGACAATGGTGTTTCTTTGGAAAAGCATATGAGAATGCAAGGGTGAGGGTACTATGCAAGACCCTTCAGAGGCTCTTGGGGTAGAAGCTTTTCATCCTGCAATTTTCACTGGTGGTTTTTGAACCTCCTAAGGCCATGAGATTCACACCATACCCTCAAAGAGGTTCATACAGAGGGGCAACTTGATCATTTCAGTGCCTTTAGAATAGGGAGATCGAATATCCCCACTGCTACTGTTACTATGGCTGACCAGTAACAAGAAATATCTTTAAAAAAGATATACGGCGTTGATTGTGGTCGATGTTTATGAACGATCAAAAGTTATCTCTATGAGATAAAAAGTAGCGGATGCCTTTTTTCTGCGCAGTTCTTAGCTACATCACAAGCAAATCAATTACGGGGTGTTGCGCCAGATTTCATGGCTTATTTTGCTTTATGTGATATTATTACTCAGATATCTATTTTTACAGAATAGAAAAACACAAGAAACATGAAAATAAACGAGTGCATATAGGTCAGCCGGCAATACTCGAATCTTATTTAATTGCATAATTATAGTATAGTGAATTATTGTGCTCATGCTTAATAAACTGGTCTAAATGGATAAATATTTCTAATTAATTTTATCAAAATTGGTCCTTATCATGCAAATGTTGAAAACATATTAAAAATCGATGATTGACATACCACAATAATATCGCCGAATATCTTTATTTAGTATCTTTCTGATCAAAACAGACTTCAAGTGCACAAAGTTTACGAGACGGCGTTTATATAAAGATTTCTGCAACTGACCGCAAACTGACCTTGATACCTTGCGGATTGGAATGCAATGCATTAAAGTTAGGTAACAATTCTGCTGCTGAAACGACGGCTTGTTTACGCCAACTGTACACGACCAAGGCAACAGCTGTGCCTAAAATATTGATATATCGACAAAGCGACTAAACAAACTATTTACTCCATCAGACAAAAATAGCATAGATTCCAATTTTTTCCTTCAATGAAAAGATCGCAATCCCTTCTGTGAACTCCGGTGATGAACTGTATATAAACTCTGACTTTCACACACTGGCCGCGAATTGACCCGAAACCTCGCGGGTTGAAATGCAATGCAAGTAAGTACTAAATATGAGAATATAGCCTTTAGTATAAACGCTTTTGCGCTGGTAATTCTCTGAAAATAAAAGGTGAACGCACAAACTGTATTTATGTCGAAAATTGATTGTAAAACTGTTCTATCTATTGAGCCTTTTCATTAGAGATAAAATTGTTTCATGCAGTAAAACAGTGTTACAAAGACGCGGATATGTTTCCAATGTTCTGGTGTTATACTCAAATCAGCCAATGGAATAAATGAAGTGTATTCATTCGTACCTAGCAGCGGGAAATTTTATTTGAATATTATTGGACACTTACAAAGGTCAAGTCAGGATGAAAAGCTGGCTTAATACAGCTTATGCCGAAAAAAACTAGTGGTGAGCACTGAGGGAAAATTGAAGTATCATGTGCAAGAATGGGAGCAATTTACACTAGATTCTTGGATTTTACAAATTATTTCTGGCCATAAAATTGAATTTCATTCACGCCTGGTTCAAAACATTATCCCAAATGAAATTCAATTTAGTTTTTGATCAATTACTAATTGTTAATGAGGAAGTATATGTTTTACTTAAAAAAAGGAGCAATTGTACAGTCAAGTGATGAATACAATCTGTTTATTTCTACTTTTTTTATAGTGCCTAAGGCTAATGGGAAGTATAGACCAGTAATTAATTTGAAATATCTAAATGAATTTATTGTTTACAAGCACTTTAAACAAGAAATGTTTAAAATGGTTTTGGACCTCATTCAGAAGAATTTTCACCAGTAGTAGACATCATTGTCATTTTGATTAGCAATAGTTTTGTTTATAATATAATGGCATAATAAAATGGCATGTCAGACTTTATTGTCTCGGATGATAAAGAACAATTATACATTTTGAACTGTATGCAGTTGACAGGTGTTGATAATATCAATATTTTACACAGAGCAGAATAAGTTTTTTCATTAATTAAAAGGCCGGTCTTTTGTACATGCAAATACGTGCAATATACTATAGCAATTGAAAACCTGAGAAACAAATGGTACTGTTACTCGTCAACGGATCCAGTAACAGGGGTGTGATTGAGGCAAAGTCAGAGGGGAGGAAAGTTCTGTCGACTGATTTTGACTACATGAATGGCGCGCATAACGCAATGACAAACCTGAAACAGACATTAAAATAAACAACTTCTTGAACTTCATAACAATATTTCTTTATAAAAACCTGTTAAACTTCACATTTAACATACTGATGATGCAAAGAAAACAGTTAAGTAAGTATTTATTGTGATCAATAGCAGCAGTTTTTCAATGTATTGAATTACAGTTAATGGACTAAATATAAACAAACACACTTGAGTGTTCTTCTTGTGTTAATGATGTATTAACTGAGTTAAATTAATATATTTAATTTGTTTACCTTTCAATATCTTGCATTTCACATCTTCACTCAGCTCAATGCTATTTCAGTTACCTGAACAGCGTGACAAACATAATAAAGCAGAATATGCATATGAATCTGATTATACACAGACCCACAGACATATAAATCAAATCATGTTTGTCTATTTCCATGTTCGAATGATACTCCTCTAAATTGTTTTACTTCGCGAGTAGACTAAACTCCAATTTGCAAACACTGGTTTCCGTGACACAAATTCAGTGGGCACATTTCTTAACAAAATATGTGTTGCTTGTATCTAAAACGTAGTCTTTTTTTTTGACAAACACATTTCATTATTCCTATCAGACTAGGTGATGTCAGTCGTTTATTCGATTGCTATTTGTCATTTCAATAATCTTAATTTTCTCTTCACAACGGCGCCATTTGCAAACAAATCAGCTGATCGCATTTTAAGAAAACGATTTTAATTGGAAGATTGGGAAACGACAGCCAATTATATCGCTCGTTTTAAAAATGCTTAGGCAGAATTTACCAGCGTAAAATGCGGAGAGATTTCACAGGCCGCGGATATTTCGGGCCGCTTATAAAATACGTCCGTCGTATGACGTTAAACACTTTAGAGAAGATGCCTGTGGTTCATCTATATGATGTGCATGAATAGCGCATCCGAAGTCAACTACACTTTGGCATACTAAGACATCAAAAGAAATCAAAGTACTGAAAGTACTGGTTTGACAATGCTTTTGAAGAGGATGGATATATAGAAGATATTTGTTGGATTCGGTGGCATATCGAAAAATGCGAAAAATATCGATATTTTCACTGTTATTTTTCACTGTTTAAAAAAGTGAAATACCAGTTTATTTCACTGATATTTCTGTATAAATCACCGGAAAGCATAACATAAATAAGCATCCATTTAAGTTAATCTACATCACCGCAATTGTGTAATTTTTATTGCTTGTCATTTATCCGCAGGCCAATAGTTAATGGTTGTGGTGCAATCGTTTTCGTTCTTGGACACTGCATCCCTTCAATCAGTTCAATGAAATTTATTTACCTAAATATCTCATATTTGAACTTAAAATTCTTTTGGGAGAAATGGTCCAGACAACTGGATAAAACAGCAACAATATGCTAACCCATTATTTTTCGAGGAACATATTTGAGAATTCCTGTGCTAGCCCCCAATCACAGTATGTTGGGGTATAATAATAATCAAACTTTGTTTTTCTTCTCAAAAGATTGTCGTAGATTACAAATTGATGAATATATCATCCAAGACTACAAGTTTTAGAAAGCCATTTTTTTTATTATTGATAAACAAGGTTTTGTAACAATCTATACTATACATAGATAGCTTTAACAGCACAATGTGGCTCACCTGAAACTGATTGTTTCCTAGTGGTGTTAACTAATTTTTCATGAAGATCTAGAAAAAAAGGCATTGTGAGTATGAACAAACTATTTGCGTCTATCCGATCTAGTTGAGTCTTGTTACCAAGATCCTACTTTTATTCATTTGAACATTCTGATCAATGCCATGAAGATCAGGTAAAAAATGTAAGTCTTAACATGGATTTTAATGATTTTAGTTATTGATCAACTGCTTGGAAGCACATGACCCACTTTGGAACGTGACCTGTTAATCACTGAGACTAGACCTTGTGACCTAAATATTAAATATGCTACTTTCATGCTTGACTTTGAAATCATTTAAAATAATGTTCTAACCAATTTACAAGTGGATCAGAGAGAGAATGTGACCACTAAAGTATTAACAGACCTTTTCTTATATTTGACCTAGTTCCCTAATTTTAGATAAAATATGAAAACAAATATGACATAGAGGTGACTAGTTTCATAAGAATCTGGCAAAGAGGTGACACCCAAATTATCTTATGTGTTCACAATAAACTTTGGATAAAATACAACAAAGAGTGATAACAAAAGCTCACCTTGTCACATCATAACAAGTGAGCAAAATAACCAAAACTTTGACATCATATAATTGCTCAGTTACTTCCAATAACAATAAAATGTTACCTTTGAAACAAATACAATACCTTCCCTTTCTTACTACAGGCTGTTCTAAAACAAGAGAGACCTGTATCGCTCACCCAAAAATCCTTCTATAGTGTCAAAAACTTGTGTATGATTTGACTAAGTTGTAACCTAGCTTTAGCCTGCCAGGACCAACTTGCAAATTCAGCTTTTGATTTGATTAAGATCATTGTAAGCAATTTTCATGAAAATCAGGAAGATAATGTGACCTGTAGAAAGGTAAAGAAAGTTTTCTATATTTTAACCTAATGACCTAGTTTTTGACAAACTACCAACTTTCAAACTGAAACTTTATTTCATCGAGATAACATTTAATTCTGTCCAATTTTCATGAAGATCTGGAAGAAAATGTAACCTCTGAAGTGTTCACTAACCTTTTCTGTGATTTGGTTTGTTGACCTAGTTTGGACCACATATGACCTACTTTCAAACTTAACCTAGAATTGACAGAGATGAACATTTACCAACATAAGACAAACAAGGGCTGTTTGTAAAACATGCATGCCCCCCATATGGGCTGTCAGTTGTAGTGGTAGCCATTGTGTGAATACATTTTTTGTAACTGTGACCTTGACATTTGACCTAGTAACCTGAAAATCAATAAGGAATTATCTGCCAGTCATGATCAATTTACCTATGAAGTTTCATGATCCTAGGCCTTGCTTTTCTTGAGTTATCATCAGGAGACCTTTTTACTGTTATGAGTCACTGTGACCTTGATCTTTGACCAAGTGATATGAATATCAATAAGGGTTATTTACCAGTCATGATCAATGTACCTATAAAGTTTAATGGTCCGAGGCGTAAGCATTTTTGAGATATCATCTGGATACTATTTCACTGCTTTGAGTCACTTTGACCTTGACCTTTGACCTAGTGACCTAAACATCAATAGGGGTAATCTGCAAGTCATGATCAATGTACCTATGAATTTTCTTGATCCTAGACGTAAGCATTCTTGAGTTATCATACAGAAATCATTAAACTGTTTTGACTCACTGTGACCTTGACCTTTGACCTAATGACCTGAACATCAAAAGGGGTCATCTGCGAGTCATGATCAATGTACCTATGAAGTTTCATGATCCTAGGCGTAAGCTTTTTTGTGTTATCATCCGATAACCATTTTACTGAGTCAAGTCACCATGACCTTGACCTTTGACCTAGTGACCTATAACTCAATAGGGGTCATCTGCGAGTCATGATCAATGTACCTAAGAAGTTTCATGATCATAGGCGTAAGCATTCTTGACTTATCATTTGGAAACCATTTTTTAAAGTTGAGTCACTGTGACCTTGACCTTTGACATAGTGACCTGAAAATCATTAGGGGTCATCTCGAGTCATGATCAATGTGCCTATAAAGTTTCATGATCCTAGGCATAAACGTTCTTGAGTTATCATCCTGAAACCATTTTACTATTTCGGGTCACCGTGACCTTGACCTTTGTCATAGTGACCCGAAATTAAATAGGGATCATCTGCGAGTCATGATTAATGTATTTATGAAGTTTCATGATCCTAGGCATAAGCGTTCTTGAGTTATCATCCAGAAAACATTTAACTATTTCGGGCACCGTAACCTTGACTTTTGACCTAGTGACCTCAAATGGGGTCATAATTATGCGAGTCATGATCAATGTATCTATGAAATTTCATGATCCTAGGCATAAGCGTTCTGAGTTACCATCTGGAAACCATTTTACTATTTCGGGTCACAGTGAACTTGACCTTTGACCTAGTGACCTGAAAATCAATAGGGTTCATCTGCGAGTCATGATTAATGAACCTATGAAGTGTCATGATCCTAGGCATAAGCGTTCTTGAGTTATCATCCGGAAACCATTTTACTATTTCGGGTCACCGTGACCTTGACCTAGTGACCTCAAAATCAATAGTGGTCATCTGCGAGTCATGATCAATGTACACATGAAGTTTCATGATCCTAAGCATAAGTGTTCTTGAGTTTTTATCAGGAAACCATATTATTATTTTAGGTCACCGTGACCTTGACGTTTGATATAGTGACCTGAAAATCAATAGTGGTCAACTGCGAGTCATGATCAATCTACCAATCAAGTTTCATGATCCTAGGCATAAGCATTCTTGAGTTATCATCCGGAAACCATTTTACTATTTCGGGTCACTGTGACCTTGACCTTTGACCTAGTGACCTAAAAATTAATAGGGGTCATCTTCGAGTCATGATCAATGTACCTATGAAGTTTCATGATCCTAGGCATAAGCGTTCTTGAGTTATCATCCGGAAACCATTTTACTATTTCTTTTTTTTTTGTTTAAC
This sequence comes from Dreissena polymorpha, assembly GCF_020536995.1. NCBI lineage: Eukaryota > Metazoa > Mollusca > Bivalvia > Myida > Dreissenidae > Dreissena > Dreissena polymorpha. The sequence goes on along the minus strand of NC_068359.1, from coordinate 1,005,194 downwards.
TTCGTCAATTATTAATTGTATATAGATTTCTCTATAGTTTGAAAAACATTTAGGCAAATATTTCTCATGTAAGATAAAATGCAAATAATTAATAAAATATTCCCTTTTAATCAGAATGTTGGTTTATCGGTCAATAACAATATCACTTTGAACATTGAATTATTTAAAAGTTATAACAAACATTAAATGTTCTTCGAACAAATGACTCGTAACACATATAACAGATTGATAGGAAGATATGAACAAATCAAGGTTTGTAGGTTGCCCGCCTAGAGTGGTCCTGTTAGTATGGAAGTACTTGATATATAAATTTATTAGCCTGTCGGTGTTGTAAAGACATAAAATATTTTATGAATGTCTCAAAGTGTAGAATTATTTTGCATTTAGTAAAAGAAAGGCAACATATAACCCTTAAGTGGCTGACAAGAACTTGTGGCTAAATACAACTAAAAAGAGGCATTATGATTCTTGAAAATAAAAGTAAACATCATTAAATATGAATTTTCTGATCAAAAGTTTTATTTTTAGTGAATAGGGGAAATACATTTTCAAGAATAAACAATATAATTATAAATGTTTTGGCGAAGTGCATCATAGTATTATCATAGTACAGTTTTGGTCTAAAAATCCCATAACATTCTTTAAATTTTATAACACCTTGTTGCAAAAAAAAATCATGAAAAATAGAATTTTCAGAGTAACCTATTAAAATAAAATAAACAAGGGCTGTTTGTAAAACATGCATGCCCCCCATATGGGCTCTCCGTTGTAGTGACAGCCATTGTGTGAATATGTTTTTTGTCAATGTGACCTTGACCTTTGACCTAGTGACCTGAAAATCAATAGGGGTCATCTGCGAGTCATGATCAATGTACCTATGAAGTTTCATGATCCTAGGCCCAAGCGATCTTGAGTTATCATCCGGAAAACCACCTGGTGGATGGAGCCACAGACCAACAGACCGACCGACATGTGCAAAGCAATAAACCCCCTCTTCTTCGAATGGGGGCATAAAAATGCTTTATATGACCTTAGATATTATTTTTGCAATCATTTTTCATCAATTACAAATGTTAAAAAAAAATATTGTTTCATGCTACTCATGGTACCAGTTTTTTGTCAGAAAATTAATCACATTTTTTAAAAATGCATTACCCCTTGTTACCAAAAAAATCATGAACAATATAATTTTCAAAGATATCCTTTAAAACAACAAGAAAATGCCTTCTTAAACCTTAAATATTATTCCTTCAAGCATTTTACATCAATAATTTATGATTGAAAAAATCATTGGTTCATGCGAAATACTGTTTGATATACTGTAAATAATGTAACTACACATCCAAGTAGTGAGTCCATCAAACTATTGCAACCGTAACACCTGGTGTGCCAAGGCACTAGCCGAAGTCAAATGCCTCCTGACTTGGTGCATTTTACTATTTATATTTGTATGCATTTGTATGTGTTTGAAAAAATGTATAATCTTTCATGACATCTTCTGACCATGCATGTCCTAGATTTCAAAATCCAGGCCCTGGTCTGACACATTGGTAACATTAACGTTAAACTGAATTTAATTAGCCAGCTAGGTCACAGGAAAAGGGCAGTCTAATATGTATCCAATTAAACTATTTGTCATTGTCAGAAACCGCTCTTAAGCAAACAGCTTTCAAGCAACTGCAGGCTGAACTGGATCTAAACTGGCCACAATCGCCTCAATGTCTCTTTTACTGGGATATGGTTCATTTAACTTAAAAGGGATCTTTTCACGTTTTGGTAAATTGACAAAAATTGAAAAAAGTTGTATCGGATTTGCAAATTTTCATTTTAGTTATGTTATTTTTTAGGAAACAGTATTACTGAACATTTACCATGGTCTAATATAGCCATGATATGCATCTTGTAACGATTTAAAAATTATAAAGCGTTGCAACGCGAAACGATTGAATAATTTGGAGAGTTATGTTGTTGTTGTTTAATTGTGTGAAACTACGAAGATTGCTTATACTAGGTATAAAATACGTCAACCATTTATACTTGCCAGAATAGTCCAGCAGGCTAATGCGTTTTTACTCCAGGACTAAGGGGTCACTGGTTCGAGCCCTGCTGGGGACTACTTTTTTTTAAAGAATTTTATTCTGGATTTTTAACTGGAGCTTTTAATATCCAATGTTTACATTTATCAATATAAAGCGTTTAATGACTTACTTCAAAACATGTCAAAATCTGTGAAAAGGCCCCTTTTAATTAATATCTACTCCTATAAATATGAGGTCAATATACATGGACTAAACGGTAAATTACGTCTAATTATTTGGACTGTAATGACATCAACTACTTAAATAGAAAGAAGAAAGAATTCATACTCACCAGTAATTTGAGTTAAGAGTTTGTATTCAATGTTGTATTTCAGGACAGCTTTGTGATATGCAAATCCCATATGACACGTTGATATCGGGTATCATAGCCATTCAATAAGTCTCAAAATGCTTAAACAAAATTGATAAAGCAAAATGTTACTTCAATTCATAACTAAAAATACCAGTATCATCAGTATGCCAGTTTTGCCTTGTCAAACTGTCGAGATCCAAAAAGTGCTTCATTCACATTGAATATATCCTTCCAATTCCATTAATTGTTGCATTAATAAATAGCGAAACAAGTCGATTTAAGCTGTAAGAAAGTTTTGACACGAGTGTTATCAAGTCTCTCATGGGCAAAGCCATAGAAAGTGATCCATTCACATCGAATATATCCTTCGAATTCCATCCTTTGTTGTCAAAAGCGGAGATTTAGTGAATAAATAATTCATATATCATAAATGACAGCTTCTAAATAGCAAAACAAGCCAATTTATGCAGTAAGAAAGTTTTGACTCGAGACTCTCATGGGGGCGGACATTGTTAAATGTTGAAACACGACTGACAACTCTGCTAGGAGAATGTAATCAATGACGAGCAATCTCCTACGCAGTGGCGAATGCAAAAGGGAAGTAACTGAAAAATCAAGTTATCTCAATCGGACTGGCTCGGTCTTTTACATAGGTCGCCATTGTGAGAAATTTTTCTTCTGGTTATGAAACCTTGGACGACGCTGTTCCAGCATCGTCAAAAAGCAATGGCGATATTTTTCTCAGCCACATAATTGTTAATAGTTTGATATCACAAAATGAAAGTGAAAGTAGAACTGTCAAAAATGACAACCTGTCAACGTGTTGTTTTTGCTGGCACGAGAGGGCGATTACACTCAATGTGTTCACAATTTGACCATAATCTTTGTCAATGACCTTTATAGTATGGGTAGCTTTGATATTATTTATTGCTATCATGTAACTGCATGATTGTGTATATGTTTACAATACACAAAGCATAAATAATGATATAAATATACTGATTGAGCTTATAATAATCTGAGAACTATAGCCAGGTCAATTAAGGACTTAAAATACAATTTTGTGTCCTGATTTCATGAAGAAATTACCATGCATGTCATAGATTTCAAATTCAAGGCCCTGGTGTGACACATTGGTAGCATAACCGTTAAACTGTTACCAAGCTTATGAAATTTGTTTTTATTGAACTATCTAAGGAAATCTAAATCAGGCACTGATTTTTCTTGTTTTAATACAGTCATAGATCAGTTGTGGCCTCTGGGTAATGACCAATTTTTGCTTACTTGTCACACCCTTAAAACTTTCCACATGTCTATAATAGCAAATCTGGATTTAGGCGATCTTCAATGGTACATTTAAACTTTAGCTCTGTTACAAGAGTGCTGGTAAAGTCCAGTCACATATTTAAATCTAGGCCATGTCAAAATCAAAGTGTAAAAAAAAAAATGAAAGATGCGTTCATTAATTATTGTCCAGTTGTTTACTACTGCTGTAAGTTTTTATATAATATGACTGATGAACATCATGTGAGAGAAAATTCACATTATCATTGTAAATCAGGTTTAGCAACCTTTTTGATAACAAAGAATGCTAGTTTTCAATGTCGCTTCTGGGGATCAAACTCGTAGGGCTTTTAGGAAGATTCTGAAATTTTCGATCCCTCGAAAGCAACAAAACCAAAAATTAAGTCAAATATTGCCGATTCGGTTTTTTGAGTCGGTTCATGAGGGATAATGGAGCTTGATTGGTCATTGTCGGCTCTGGTACTACTAACATGTACCCCGGGTACTCTTAAGTATACTTACATGTACCCTGGGTACTCTAAGTATACTTACATGTACCCCAGGTACGGTAAATAAACGTAATTGTACTCGGTCCATATTAGACTGTACTCAAGTTGTATTCGCGTCCAAAATCCGATGTCGGCGCAACCGATTATCTTAAACACACTTCTCTTCAAAAAACACTGCATCAACATGCTTTTTGAGTATGTGTTCCGATAATATAGAAGCCAATCTACAGAAAATTGACATAAATGTGTATATATAATTATTACAAAAAAATAGTCGACAACGACTGATTTAAGGTTAAAGTTCCCGGGTACATTTTAGTATATTTACCGTACCCGGGATACATGTAAGTATACTTAAGAGTACCCGGGGTACATGTACGTAGTACCCGAGACGACAATGAACAATCGAGCGATACTGGAAGGTGCAACATCTCTTACGCCCCCTAGCATCGCCTTTAGCAGTATTCAATTCTCAACAGGAAAGTGCTGGAGTCATTGATCCCGAGGGACAAGAAAAACAATTGATTAATGTTCGAAATAAATAATTTGATTAATGACAATTCTGTTATTTGAGCCAGGTCACAGGAAAAGCGCAGTCAAATCAGTATCCAATTAAATTATTTGTTATTGTCAGAAAAACGCTTTTAAGCAAACAGCTTTCAAGCGACTGCTGGCTGATCTAGATCCAAACTGGCCACAATCGCCTTAATGTCTCTTTTACTGTGACACAGTTCATTTAACTTTAAAATGATAAAAAGTACTAACACTAAGAAAGAGTACTAACCAGTAAAGAGTTTGAAATCAATGTTGAATCTCAGGACAGCTTGGTGATCAGCAAATTCCCGATGAAATGTTGATATCGGGTATCATAGTCATTCAATAAGTCGCAAAATGCTCGAATACAATTTATAAAGCACAATGTGACTTATATTGATAACTAAAAATACCAGTAAATTCAGTATGTCAAGCTGTTACGATCCAGAAAGTCCTTCATTCACATCGAGTATATATCCTTCAAATTCCAACTATTGTTGTCATAAGCGGAGATTAAGTGAATAAATAATTCATATATCCTAAATGACAGCTTCTAAATAGCGAAAAAAGCCAATGTATGCAGTAAGCAAGTTTTGAATCGAGACTCTCATAAAGGCGGCCATTGTTAAATGTTGAAACACGAACAACAACTCTGCTAGGAGAATGTTATCAATGCTCCTACGCAGTGGCGTATGCAAAAGGGAAGTAAATGAAAAATCGAGTTATCTCAATCGGACTGGCTCGGTCTTTTACATAGGCCGCCATTGTGAGAAATTTTTCTACTGGTTATGAAACCTTGGACGACGCTGTTCCAGCATCGTCAAAAACTGCTATAGTTAATACCTTGTAAGCATAATGACCAGTAGAACATCTTAATGTCCTGAGAGAAATGTTGATGCTGGAACCAACAAAAGTACGAACAACAATGCCAACAACAACAATGATGATTGAAACAGAAATGACAATTGACGACGCAGTATAAACATCGGAAAGCAGATCTGAATAACCAAACGCATGCGAATCGCCACAAATGAGTTGACAATCGGCTAATCTTCTTGACGGCGGCTGTGATTGACTTAAAAGAAATATCATTCGCCGCCAGCAACAACTTTAATACTACATAGATGACACCAGATGTACAGTACAGCCTAAGCTGAACAAACGTATTTCGCGATCCGCAGCGGCAAGGTGAAATGAGTCGTTGCCGCGTCAGTTGTTGAAGCCGCGTCAGTATGCGGCGGCAAGTCGCATTTCGCCGCGAAACTTCGCATCTGTCTGCCGAGGCATGCCGCGATCCGCGACATGATGCCGAGTCGATGCGCATCATGAAATAAAATATCTTTTAAAAATTATTAGTTACATGTAATTAACAAATTTTGAAATAACAATTATAATAATAATTAAAATCATAATAAATGTATTGTGCGCGGATTGTATTAGCATATACATGTAAGCATAGTTAATGTGTCTAGCCAATTAAGTTTGTTTCCCGCCCGTAGTGTATGTATTTCACACATAAACAAGGTCACGTAATTATGTTTTCGCACAAACAAGTGGTCAAGGCTCCAGCATATGGTGGATTCATAAATTAATTGCATGTTGATTTTGTTATTATATTTAAGCTGAGAAAATTAGCAGTTTGAAGCCACATCAATAATCAAGACGGTGACGACCTATTTGTTGTTTTGTTATTATCAGCTTATTATAACTATTGTTTGAATATGCGTATATAAACACGTTTTATTTTGTTCATATTATATAGTTAATATCCCTACTAATTACCCAATAATCCCTTATATTCCAGATTTGAAGCAAATGCTGGTAAATATTTACGATACACAAACATTCTCGATATTTCCTTTAGTATCAAATTCATTTTGGCATTTGTTACTATTTATAGAGATGATGAAATAACGTCTAATCGGGGCATTTTTTTCCCAACTGAACACGCGATTTACACCTGACGTGATGTATTTATACAACACAAAATACACCCAAACTTTCCAAACGACGTTCGACATGTTTGCATAATTTTCGCGCGCTTTTTATGAAACGAAGGATATTTTAGCACTGTTTATTTGACGCTAGAATTTGCCAAATGTCGCGTTAGCATTAAAATTCGGAAGGGTGTTTCGGATTACAAATTTAATAATGATAATCGAACGAAACATTAACAGTTGCGCGTAATTAATTCTACGCTACACATACAGTCATGTATGTACATGTAGGTGGATATCTTTTCACTCGATCCGCCGCGTACGTTTGCGGCGGATTTACTCCGCGAAAGTACGCGAGGTTAATACAGACTCGGCGTCGTTGCGCGGATCGATGCCGAGTGCCGCGTCAACACACCATTCGGCCGCCGCGTACTAATAATCTGGCCGTGGCGTACTGTACTGATGGTCAACGATCAACATGTGATATGCTCTTCTACATCTCGATTGACATTTACATTGTATAACATTAAACCTAATGTTATTTATTTCAGCTGAGACGTTTGTAAAAATCTAATTGTTATCCATATAGTTTCAATCATATGTGTGTTTATATGAATAATGTTTTCACGTCATTTGTAATTCAATCGTTAAAATTAAAAAAAAATAATAATCATAAAATATATAGCAAGAGCACTGCATAACGGGTGCCAACGCTTGGCTGCGGGTGCATTTTTAAATAAATGAAAGCTTGTCAGTTTTTTTGTTTATTTTAGAGGTCACAGTGACCTAGACCTTTGACCTAGTGACCCAAAAATGGGTGTGGCATGTAGAACTCATCAAGGTGCAGCTACATATGCTACATATGAAGTTTCAATTTTGTAGGTGGAAGCACTTTGATTTTAGAGCCAATGTTCAAAACCTTAACAAAATGTCAAGGTTTTAGCACAATGTGGACAACGGACACAATGACACCCACGACGAGCTGGCAATGAAAATTCCTCAAGTTTTCTTCGAAAACAGCCGAGCTAAAAATCAAATTAAGAGGGAAGTTTGTGTCACAGAACAATTTTGGGCATTATTGAATTAATATAATAATCGAACTTTGTATCAACGCAATAAACCAAATTCAATAGGCAGTCACACCGAGATCAACATTTCATTAGCCCTCGGTTATCAAACGTCATTAAGGTAGCGCACCTCTAATGGGCACATATCCAAATATAATCTAATTAACTATTTTTTTAATCAGCATCATTTCCCTGAACTACATGCAAATTTGTAGGTAGGCTTTCCATGCTTTTTAAAAAAATATACCGTTTTTTCCAAAACCACCCAGCTTTTGTACAGTTTATTTTCACCCCTGGGGTATATAAAAGTTCCATAATTCATTCAAATTTCCAAATATGGGCATGCTGTTGGTGTGTATAGATGCAGTCGAGGTGTTTAAAATATAAACAAGATGAAATAAGTATTCTTTTACAGACATTTATTTTTTACAAATTTTTATCTATGGAAGAGCGCCATGAAATGTAAGTGATTTCAGCCAAGTAAAAATTGGGTCGGTTAAAAACAAAGTGTCATAAAATTCAAAATAGTATCATTTAAGTAATATTTTAAACATAGTTTTTATAAAAACACCATAAACAGCAAAAATACCAAGAAAAAGACAGATTTACCGTTTACTTTTTAAAATAAAAATGCAACATGCATCATTCGTATTTTCAGTAGTAAATCACCCAATTTAGCCATATCGTTGTTTTAATTTTAAAAATTGAAGGATGTGCATAAAAATTTCAACATATTAAACAAAAACCATATCATATATGCTACATTAAATCAAATTACGTTAGAAAAGAAATAAAACGTGTTGCAAAAAGTATGCGATGTCGGCAGGATTCGAACCTGCGCGGGAAGATCCCAAAAGATTTGTAGTCCATCGCCTTAACCACTAGGCCACGACAATTTCACATTTGTGCAAGCTTAAATTAGATATGTATAAGTAAACAGGTAAAAAGGCTTGCCAACCTTTGAAGAAATCGCGAAATCGTATTTTTTCAGATGATATTTGGATCAAAGTCAATATTTATTGTGAAAATAATGTATTCTAAAGGAATTACGTAAACATATAACAAAATTCGAACTTTGAAAAACTAAAATGCATCTCTCGGAAATAACCGATCATTGAAGATCGGCAATGATCGTAAAATAAATCGCGGGAAATCATAAGAGGTGCGCTACCTTAAGTGCCGGATACGAATATTTGCTCACCATGTGTGTAAAAATTCGGTCCATTCCGTGTGTATTCGTTATGTGTCTGTTGCATTCGTCATAGACACGTGGCTTACACACAGCCAATCAGAATTGCACACAAAACAATCAAAGGTTTCATAATGTATATTCTGTTAGTAAATAGGCAGTTTCATGCCAGCAGCAAAACATAGAGGCGCATGATTTCTTGCTGTCGCAGGTGGAACCCATTGCGGGTCTTCGCGTTTTATCTTGAATTTTACAAACATTTGAAAACGTTGTGTTGTGTAATAAGCAAAAATAAAACGTAAAGAAATCTGAATTAGACTCTGTCTACTTTAACATGTATTATGTTTCTCCAAGAACTATGTTACAAAATGCAATAGCATTTTTCTTATATTAATTTCAGACAATCCAATACCTGATGAGCCATTAAAGCAAATGAAGTGCAAAAATGGTAATGCAGAAATGGATTGCTATTAGATATCTTCTTTCTAAACTTTTACATCAATATTTTAAAGAGAACTGTATTTACTTATTTCATACTTATTTCATATTTGTCATGTATATCAAAAGATAAAATCTGTCATTATATTTATCTAGATCTAAGAATACTTCTTGTTGGACATACTGGCCATGGCAAAAGTGCGACTGGAAACACACTTCTTGGAATCAAAAGGGATGAAGGATTTAAAGATGAATTAAGCCCTGAATCTGTAACAGAAAAATGTATCAGGATGGTATGTTGTAATAAATAACAGGCTGACCACTACAGCCCTATATCCTTCACCTGTGTGGTGTGGCAAGTTTGAAATCTAGTGCTATACATATAATTTGAACCATTTGTAGAGGACCGCAATCTGATGTTACATACCATAAAGTCAATTTAACCCAATTCACCTGCTCTAACCACAGACAGGGCATATTTTGTACCCCAAGGGCATGATCTAACAAGAGGGCCAGGCCACGATGGATCTAGTTTGCTCACCTTTTTTTTTACAAGACCTTGTTGATTGCTTAGTTGAAAATTCAGTACTCTAGAGCATTGGTTCTCTTCTGTTTACTTTTGAAGTGTGAGCATATGATAAATTCTGATTTAGTACTGTCCATTTGCGTGGGTGTTTTCCAATGCAAACATTTGCAAGTAATGCATGTGTTTATAAGGTTTTTGTAAGATTTGGACCTCTTTACCAAGATTTTGACCCCACATGACCCAATGTCAAACTTTGCTTAGATATCATCAAGAAAAATATCCTGGTCAAGGACCCAATGACCTGGATTTTGTCCCCACATTACCAAACATCAAATTTGACCTAGATATTGCCCAGACAAACATCCTTACAAAAATAAATATTATGACGAAGATTCATAAAATCTGAAACAAAATTGTGACCTCTAGAGTGTTTACAAGGATTTGTATAATATAATGAACATTTTGACAATCTAATAATGGCAATAATTCTGGCATTTACTATGCGATTTCGCTCATTATCAAACTTGACTGAGATCTTGTGGCCATAGAGCTTCTCAGCAACTTTGTTAAAGAATGAAGAAATTAGAATGCTAGAGTGTTTACAAACCAAATGTGGACGGACGGACAGACGACGGACAAAGACCGATCCTAAAACCTCACCTGAGCAATCAGGTGAGCTGAAAAGTGTGTTTTTTTCACCGGTTAGAGCCATTTTCCAACTTGTCTGAGATATCACTAAAACCACTTGACTAAGTTTCACGATGATTAGGCGAACAAGGTGACTTCTAGAGTGTCCACATTAGGTTTCTCTATAGTCATCTAAGGAAAACTGCCCCAACCCCCTGGCGGCCATGTTTTTTAGACCGATCGGGACCATTTTTGAACTCATCTTAGACATAAATAAAACCAATTTTTTCACCAAGTTTCATGATGATTGGGTAAAAAAATGTGATTTCTAGAGTGTTCAAAAGCTTTTTTTACTATATAAATATAAGGAAAAGGCGCCAACCACCCTGGCAGCCATGTTTTTCAACAGACCTGAACCAGTTTCGAACTCAACTCTCATATCTAAAAAACAAATTTTCTGACCAAATCTCATGAAAATTAGACCAAAAATGTGACTTCTAGAGTGTTCACATGTTTTCACTACATACATAAAGAGAAAACTGCCCCGCCCACTGGCGGCCATTTTCGAACTCGTCCGAGATATCAATAAAACCAATGTTTTGACCAAGTTTAATGATGATTGGGCAAACACTGTGACTTCTAAAGTATTCACAAGGTTTCTCTATAGCCAAATAAGGAAAACTGCCCCACCCACTGGCGGCCATGTTTTTCAACGGACCGGAACCACTTTTGAACTCAACCAACATATCATTAAGATAAACATTTTGACAAAGTAACATGAAGATTGGGCATGAAATGTGACTTCTACAGTGTTTACAAGAATTTTCTTCTATTTTTTACCAAGTAGCCTAGTTTTTGACCCAGAATGACCCAGTTTCAAACTCGATCGAGGTATCATTGAGAAAAATCTTCTGACCAAGTTTCATGAAGATCGGACAAGAAATTCCTCTAGAGTGTTTACAAGGTTTTTCTTTTGCCAAATAAGGAAAACTGCCCGGCCCGCTGGCCGCCATGTTTTTCAGCGGACCGGAACCACTTTTGAACTCGAACAACATATCATTGAGACAAACATTTTGACAAAGTTACATGAAGATTGGGCATGAAATGTGAGTTGTCCTGGGGGTGTTTACAAAGTTTTTCTCTTTTGTTGACCTAGTGACCTAGTTTTTGACCCAGCATGATTCAGTTTCAAACTCGAAGGAGGTATCATTAGTACAAATCTTCCGACCAAGTTTCATGAAGATCCGACAAAAAATGTGGCCTCTAGAGTGTTTACTGCTTCGGGTCACTGTGACCTTGAACTTTGACCTAGTGACCTGAAAATCAATAGGGGTCATCTGCCGGTCATGACCAATGTCCCTATGAACTTTCCTGATACCAGGCCTAAGTGTTCTTGATTATCATCTGGAAACCATTTTACTGCTTCAGGTCACTGTGACCTTTGACCTAGTGACCTGAAAATCATTTGGGGTCATCTGCCAGTCATGATCAATGTACCTTTAAACTTTCCTGATCCCAGGCCTAAGCGTTCTTAAGTTATCATCTGGAAACCATTTGGTGGACGGAACCACAGACGGACTGACCGACATGTGCAAAACAATATACCCCTTCTTCTTCAAAGGGAAGCATAATAAACCATACATAGCGAGCCGCATTTGGTTTGATTGCTTCATTATTGCATCATCACAAGCGCTAAACAAGAGCACCGCCTTGCGGGTGCAGACCGCTCATCTATTTTCTTTTTAAATGTGAAGGGACTCTCATTTTTAATCACAAAGGAGGGAGGGGCGGAGTGAAGAGGGGTGTATAGTGTGGGGGTGTGGAATTTATTACATTATCTTCCAAAAATGAGAAAAAAAACGCAAAAAAAAATAAAAATCGGGGGTGGGGTAGGGGGGGAGTGGGGGGGGGGGGATTGTTGGGTGCGATGGTTGGACAGTATTTCAAACATAAAATAATAAAAATAAATATTTGTGTTTTTTAACCGTTTAAAAAAAACATTGGGGGGGTGGGGTGGGGTGGGTAAAGTGTGAGGGTGTGGTGGTAATTTGTGAGATGATCTTAAAAAAAAAATTAAAAAAAATTAGGGGGGGGGATTTGGTTGGAGGGAGGGGGGGGGGGGGGCACAGGGGATGGTTTGGGTGGAGTCTATTGTGGTATGTCAGGTAAGAGTAGTTTTGTCAAAGTATCAATCAAATCTAATCATAAATAAAGAAGTTATGGCAATTTTAGCAAAATTTAATAATTTGACCTTGAGAGTCAAGGTCATTCAAAGGTCAAGGTAAAATTCAACTTGCCAGGTAGAGTAACCTCATGATAGCATGAAAGTATTTGAAATTTGAAAGCAATAGCCTTGATACTTAAGAAGTAAAGTGGATCGAAACACAAAATTTAACCATATATTCAAAGTTACTAAGTCAAAAAAGGGCCATAATCCCGTAAAAATGACAACCAGAGTTATGCAACTTGTCCTTTTACTGTACCCTTATGATAGTTTGCGAGTGTTCCAAGTATGAAAGCAATATCTATGATACTTTAGGGGTAAAGTGGACCAAAACACAAAACTTAACCAAATTTTCAATTTTCTAAGTATAAAAAGGGCAAATAATTCTGTAAAAATGCCAGTCAGAGTTACATTACTTTGCCTGCACAGTCCCCTTATGATAGTTAATAAGTGTTGCAAGTATGAAAGCAATAGCTTTGATACTGTAGGAATAAAGTGGACCTAAACACAAAACTTAACCAAATTTTTAATTTTCTAAGTTGAAAAAGGGCACATAATTCTGTCAAAATGCACGCCAGAGTTATCTAACTTTGCCTGCCCAGTCCCCTCATGATAGTAAGTAAGTGTACCAAGTTTGAATGCCATAGCATTGATACTTTCTGAGAAAAGTGGACCTAAACGCATAACTTAACCAAAATTTTCAATTTTCTAAGTATAAAAAGGGCTCATAATTCTGTCAAAATGCACGCCAGAGTTATCTAACTTTGCCTGTCCAGTCCCCTCATGATAGTTAGTAAGTGTACCAAGTTTGAATGCAATAGCATTGATACTTTCTGAGAAAAGTGGACCTAAACGCAAAACTTAACCGGACGCCAACGCCAACGCAGACGCCGACGCCAAGGTGATGACAATAGCTCATAATTTTTTTTTCAAAAAATAGATGAGCTAAAAAGGAATGGTAAAACTCAGCTATTAGAATAGTACTTCTTGACTTATCTGCCCACATCTCATTTGGGACAGAGAGTTGTAAGACGTTTTAGAATCAAGAGTGTTTTCACAGCATACTGTATGGCTTTAAATCTACCAAAGTATTGTTTGTAACAAAACATTACATTTAGTCTGATGTGTTGCCTGCAAGGTATTTTGATTCAGTATAGCATTTCTTTACCTTCCTTTTATTGTCTATATAATCAATTCCCTACAACTTTTGAGCTGACGAAAACTTACAGATTGTCAACACAAACTAAGTGGTCCAGCCCCATGCACAGCTAAAAAGAACACTAAATAATTCATTATATTGCATTGTCTGTAAATAGTTTCATTTGCATGTTAAAGGAGATTGATTAAAAAAAAGTTACCATTGTTTTGCAGACAAAAAAACGATTTGGCAGAACATTAGAAGTTGTTGACACTCCTGGACTTTATGACACTTGCCAAAATGACCAACATGTATATGAAGAATTAATCAACAGTATTGCATTGACATTGCCTGGCTTCAATGCTGTCTGCTTAGTACAGAGACCAGATCGGTTTTCTCCTGAATTGGTCAACACTGTGGACCATTTCTTCAAATTTTTTGGAAAAGGCATTAATGATTATGCATTTGTCATCTTGACTCACATAGATTCAGAAGAAAAAATGAAAAAATACACAAAAACTGGTGAGAAAAATACTGAAAAACAGGGACTTAAGTCATTTATAGAGCTTAGAAATCGTTGTAAAGACAAACTGCTGTTCATTGAGAACAATGAATATTTTCCTAAAGATAAAAAAGAAGAAATGGTTTGGAATATTTTGACGGCAGTGGATGAAGCCAACGCAAAAGCATCAAAACCATACTTCCAAAACCAACTTACAAAGGAGATACAACAAAGGGCTAAAGACTTTTATATCAATCATGTCCTTGGTTCCGGTTCTGAGCGGGCAAAAGAAGGTAACTATTTTTATTAAGTCCTTTTTTCCATTCAAATGATATTAAACTTTAAAAGCATATTTAATACAGGGCCATAATTTAATCATATCACTCACCTGATTAACTAAATCAATCTTATGCACGTCTTTTTATGCCTGTACATTATATTGTTATTTGACAAGTTATTTAGCACAACCCTTGTAAGCTTTGAAAACATAAATAAAGAGTAAAACAAATTCTAACTAGAAGCTACTCAGATAAATCCATTTCTATAAACATAACAGAAAAACTCCAATCAATATTTGTTAGGTATGATTGCACAAAATCACAATTAAATTCATTTATTTTAATTTTGACCTTGAATTGTGACCCTGAACTTTTTCCTAAGGACTTAGTTTTTGAGAGCATCACACAATGTTTGTTGGCTTGAAATTACTGTGATTATGGTCAAGGTATTATCAAATTTATTATTGCTGGAAAAAGTTATTCTCAGACCACAATTTTAGGGGTTGGTATTAGATCTATATATTTGATAAATGTATCAATTTATTTGAACTATGGAAAACATGGTTAAAAAATTATAATTTAGCTGATTGTTGATAAAAATTAGACCTTGCATTTGTAAAACAATATTTTAACTAAAGTGCCTATAATGAATTTTTTCCAAAGATCGGGCACATTTTAAGAATGTGCGAGAAAATTTGTGCTCTCAATGTACATGAGTATTTTTAAAGATTGAAACAATCTCGACATCACCGAAAATTGTTAGAGCCAATTTACAATTGTTGGTCAATTACATGTATCTCTTTACGCCACTTAAAGGCAGAGCATCATTGTGTTGGACAGTCAATATTGGCCAATGAGAGCGCACCCTTTGAATGAGCGACAGCATTCTTAGGAAGTCAATACCTGCAGTGAAATTATGCAGACGAGGCAAGGCGTAATTGCATGGTTCCGTAGTTGACGAAAAAAATATTCTCCAATTGTTGAAAACCCCCAAATCTGATCTAAACAAGGGCTGTTAGTAAAACATGCATGCCCCCCCCCCCCATATGGGCTGTCAGTTGTAGTGGCAGCCATTGTGTGAATCCGTTTTTTGTCACTGTGACCTTGACCTTTGACCTAGTGACCTGAAAATCAATAGAGGTCATCTGCCAGTCATTATCAATGTACCTATGAAGTTTCATGATCCTAGGCGTAAGCATTCTTGAGTTATTATCCGGAAACCATTTTACTGTTTTGAGTCACTGTGACCTTGACCTTTGACCTAGTGACCTGAAAATCAATAGCGGTCATCTGCCAGTCATGATCAATGTACCTATGAAGTTTCATGATCCTAAGCGTAAGCATTCTTGAGTAATCATCGGGAAACCATTTTACTGTTTCAAGTTACTGTGACCTTGACCTTTGACCTAGTGACCTGAAAATCAATAGGGGTCATTTGCCAGTCATGATCAATGTACCTATGAAGTTTCATGATCCTAGGAGTAAGCATTCTTGAGTTATCATCTGGAAACCATTTTACTATTTCGAGTCACTGTGACCTTGACCTTTGACCTAGTAACCTGAAAATCAATAGCGGTCATCTGCCAATCATGATCAATGTACCTATGAAGTTTCATGATCCTAGGCCTAAGCATTCTTGAGTTATCATCCGGAAACCATTTTACTATTTTGAGTCACTGTGACCTTGACCTTTGACCTAGTGACCTGAAAATCAATAGGGGTCATCTGCCAGTCATGATCAATGTACCTATGAAGTTTCATGATCTTAGGCCTTAGCGTTCTTGAGTTATCATCCGGAAACCATCTGGTGGAAGGACTGACCGACCGACGGACCGACATGTGCAAAACAATATACCCCCTCTTCTACGAAGGGGGGCATAAAAAAAGCGCTATACATGTAGTATAAAGCTTAAGTTTATACGATCATTTTTATACTATCGATTTTCATCTGGTAATAGGATAAAACAAGAGTTCCGCGGTCGGAGATGACCGCATTGAAGCCGGATTTTTGATTTAAATGACAGGAAAGTACCTTTCGTGTTTTTGTCAATGCAATACTTAAATTACTGAAATATTGTTCAAAGGTCAAAATGAAATGTAAGTACTTTTCAAGGCATGAGCAAACCTTGTGTTATGTTTTGAATGCATGCATATACATGAACAACAATAACATTTAAGGTCACAAATATGAACTTGAATTGACAATTAGGAAAGTTTGATCTCAATTTTTTTATTAGCAAATTAGTAACATATTGTTTGAAGTTTCCATCAATTTCATTATCAAATGTAAGAAAATAAACTTACCAAAGTTACAACAATTTTAACATTTTAACATTTAAGTTCACAGTGACCTTGACCTTCAAATGAATGACATTGAAATGAATGACCTTGAAATGACCAGTGGTCATCTAAGTGTGCTTGCAAACCTTTACGTCAAGTTTGAGATTCTAGGTCCAAGCATACCAAAGTTATAACAATTTTAACATTTTAACATTGAAGGTCACAGTGACCTTGACCTTCAAATGAATGACATTGAAATGAGCAGTGGTGATCTTCTAGTACTGGCCAACCTTTATGTCAAGTTTGAAGACTCTAGGTACAAGCATACCAAAGTTATAACATGGAATAAGAACTTTAACATTTTTACCTACCAAAGTTATAAGAACTTTAACATTTTTACATTCAAGGTCACAGTGACCTTGACCTTAGAATGAATGACCTTGAAATGACCAGTGGTCATCTAAGTGTGCTTGCAAACCTTCATGTCAAGTTTGAAGACTCTATGTCCAAGCATACCAAAGTTATAACAATTTTAACATTTTAACATTTAAGGTCACAGTGACCTTGACCTTCAAATGAATGACATTGAAATGACCAGTGGTCATCTTCTAGTACTGGCCAATCTTTATTTCAAGTTTCAAGACTCTAGGTACAAGCATACCAAAGTTATAACATGAAATAAGAAATTTAACATTTTTACATTCAAGGTCACAGTGACCTTGACCTTCAAATGAATGACCTTGAAATGTCCAGTGGTTACTTACTAGTTCTGGCCAACCTTCATGTCAAGTTTCAAGACTCTAGGTCCAAGCATACCAAAGTTATAACAACTTTAACATTTTTACATTCAAGGTCACAGTGACCTTGACCTTCAAATGAATGACCTTGAAATGTCCAGTGGTTACTTACTAGTTCTGGCCAACCTTCATGTCAAGTTTCAAGACTCTAGGTCCAAGCATACCAAAGTTATAACAACTTTAACATTTTTATATTGAAGGTCACAGTGACCTTGACCTTCAAATGAATGACCTTGAAATGACCAGTGGTTACTAACTAGTTATGGCCAACCTTCATGTCAAGTTTCAAGACTCTAGGTCCAAGCATACCAAATTTATAACAACTTTAACATTTTTTATATTGAAGGTCACAGTGACCTTGACCTTCAAATGAATGACCTTGAAATGACCAGTGGTCATCTGTTAATCCTGGCCAACCTTCATGTCAAGTTTGAAGACTCTAGGTCCAAGCATACCAAAGTTATACCATGAAATAAGAACTTTAACATTTTTACATTCAAGGTCACAGTGACCTTGACCTTCAAATGAATGACCTTGAAATGACCAGTGGTTACTAACTAGTTATGGCCAACCTTCATGTCAAGTTTCAAGACTCTAGGTCCAAGCATACCAAAGTTATAACAACTTTAACATTTTTTATATTGAAGGTCACAGTGACCTTGACCTTCAAATGAATGACCTTGAAATGACCAGTGGTCATCTGTTAATCCTGGCCAACCTTCATGTCAAGTTTGAAGACTCTAGGTCCAAGCATACCAAAGTTATACCATGAAATAAGAACTTTAACATTTTCGAGCACGCCGCCAGCCCGCCCGCCCGCCCGACAACATCAATCTATAAGCCGAGATTTTTTCGAAAAAAATCCGGCTAAAAAATGGTATTTGATAATTGCATGTCCCCCTGTTTCTCAGAAATCGCCCCTATTTTTAAAGTGAGAAGGGAAACTACTATTGGATTTCTAGAATAGACATTGGGATACAGCCTTAGTTTATTGCTCTTTTTTAACTTTACCCTTGAATTTTAATCTTTACCATCAACTTCTATCCAAGTATTCCCAAATTTTGTACGTGCAAGTCTATAATTTAACCATTGACATTGAATTAAGCCTGTTGGTTTTATTCAAGATGCTGTCGATTCATTTTGCTATTCTAAGGTTTTTCAAAATCAATCCATTATTTATAAACACTTTTTGCAGTACAAAGGTATTATTCGAACAAAAAATGTTTATTACTTAATTACTTCCAAAATTTGACATTTGCATTACGTTGTAACAAATTTAACCAAAAACCTCCAGACCTGAATCTTGGGTGGTTAACATGTCTTCTCATGATGCTGATGACTTTTGCCAAGTTATTTGAAAATTATCAATCCTGGACCATGTAATTTTCAAGACAAATATTTTTCTGCAGCTTGCCCTACTGCCAACCTGTGTTCCCTTAAAGGACCTGGCTTTTTTATTATACTAATGACAAATGCTGTTTCCCATTTAGATAAATATTTACAATACAAATTATTAACAATGCTGTTCTCAAGATAGCTACACTGTAACTCCAATATAGTGCGGTCCGTTATAACGCTGTGTCCAATATAACGCGGGGGGTCCTTGGATCGCGTTTTTTCTCC
The DNA here is from genome assembly GCF_020536995.1 of Dreissena polymorpha. Classification (NCBI taxonomy): domain Eukaryota; kingdom Metazoa; phylum Mollusca; class Bivalvia; order Myida; family Dreissenidae; genus Dreissena; species Dreissena polymorpha. Next base: position 985,850 of record NC_068359.1, on the reverse strand, counting down.
AACCTTCCATTTCTGATTCAAATCCATGTTATGCAACTTCATGTATTTTCAAAAATTCAAAGAAACCGGCGAACAGCTTGATTGCTTTATCCGTCCGTTTAACTGATTTTAATCGATTAGAGGTTAAACGACACTCGAAAGCTAATTGGTGTTAATCTGTTGTGTAATGTCAATAAAGGTGTGAAAACTCGCGAGTTGGTGTTTATTACATGTATGCCCTATCAGAGCGGTTCGATGCGCTAATTTCAATAAGGCAAGTGCAAGCGGAATACTGTGAAACCATTTATTTTCGTCGGCACAAAATTTTGCCCTTTTCATAAAAATGACTATTTCGTCCGCTCTTAAATTCGTCCATTTCTGGTTTTGAAAAAAAAACAACGTCCGATTTGTTTGTAATACATGTACAAAAAATGTTTTTGTTATAAAAAAAACAAAGGTACGGGTTTTTATGTATATGTACAAAAATAGTAGATGCAGTTTAAACCAAACAACCAAACACAAATCAAAATGTTCTTTATTGATTTGTAACAAAGCGCAGAATATATTTTAGCCAGGTGTTGATCACACATCGTCATATTTTAATTGCGTTTAATAGTATTGTCTTTAATCCAGATTCGCCGCGTGTAGGCTGTATAATCTGCAACACCCCTGAAAAACACAATACACACAATGGGTAATAAAGTTGTTAACAATTAGCGCTAATCAACACTATTATACCTAAACGAAGTCGACGCATTCGATACAGCCTTATTGCATTCGCGTTTTACAGGAAATGTCAGTTGTCAGTACACTGTATAATGAACACCCCTTTGTGTCAAAACCGGATTTAACTTGAGTGTGAATAGTCGACTGTTTCATGTTCTTTGTATCAATACCATCGTTGTATCTGTATTATAAGTATACCAGTCAACAAACAAGGTGCGCGCTTCCGCATATGGGTATTCGGACGTTCAAAAAATTGACCTACGGTTTAGCGTTCATGCCGTCGAACGCATTAAGCAATATAACTTGTTTTTTTTTCACTATTTCTTTATTTGCAAAAAATACTAGTGGCTTATAACTTACCTTGCAATCTTTTTTTCTCGCATTTTGCAAGTGTGCGAGTGTTAATTTCGAGCCCTGTGTATATGCGTGGATTACGCTGGATTTAAATGCCTCATGCCTACGGTAATTCAGTCTTATTTGCTTCAAATATGGGACATGATTGTTCGTTAGGATCTTGAATTCGTCCATCGGTCGGACGAATAATAATGGTTTCACAGTAATTATCAAATTAAAGTTATTTAAAACGATTACCTGTTTATGTTTTGTATTTATCGTGTATTGTGTTTCATTGTATAAACTATGGCTGTGTAAGTGTGTTATCGTTTATTATATGCTACACATGCTTGATAAATAAAAATATCTTTGTGTGTGTTTAATGTTTCAGTACGTATACGAAAAATAAATTTAAAAATCCTGACAATTTATTTACATGCTAACGCAGTGTAATAGTTAACAGAGATGCACTTAAATTTTTGCCCGTTATCAGAAAGTCCACGGAAAGCACGTTTTTTACATGCTGCGTATGACGCAATAAAACATTTCTTTGTACATGTATCGTATTGCATTCAATCTAAATTTAAATTCGCTCGTCTAATGAAAGCTGTGTCCCATAATGCACTGTACTAATTTTTCTGAAAAATGGCGTGGGCATATGAATTTGTTTACGAAGTTCGTAAACATATTTCTTGTCATAAATGTTAAACATTTTTTTTTCTTAAGTGATGTAATTATATTGGATTATCGGATAAATGTGCACATTAGAAAAGCGGTTGTTATACTGTTTACATGCATGTATTTGCGGATGACAACACAGCATGACGATACACAGGACCTATATTATAGGCTATACTTTACCTGTTTTATAGCCCCTTAAATAAATAAGCTCAAAACTAATAACGCTGTCCGTTTATAACGCTGTTGCGTGGCTTGGACCCCGTCATCCGCGTTATATTGGAGTTACAGTGTATATCCACTGCCAGGATTTATTTACCTTGACATGTTGACCTTGATTTTATCTCCTGCATATCCCCCAAAGAGCCCCTCACGAGAGATGACGCAGCCACCGCAGCAAGGAATAGCAGAACGAGGCTTATCAGCAGCTTGGAAAGCAGCAAAAATCAATAAGAAATTAAATCTGATTAATCTTAAGCGTACAGGATATCTAGTGCAAGGAAATTAACTGGTAATTATTATAATATTCTTACTTGTATGTTTAATGACATCTTTTTCAGATCATGTTAGTAGTTATCCATGTCTTCCGCAAAATAGCGTAAGACATGTAAAAGTCCATTCCGGACACTGGTCATTGTTGGGAACAATGCCAGATTTCAATGTAAGTAATCCGTTATTCCTTGATTATATTATTGAAAAAATCACACGTGTTAAATTTCTTTCCATATGGTCATGTCGTTCTCAGTATACTGAGTTTCTCATTCACAGAAAATCTGTGCTCGCCAAAGGCAATAAAAACGACTGACCTAACCAACAATGGCGTCGCCATTATTTATTGTTCGTGATAACGCAAAATGCAAATCACAACATTGTTCAATTTCAACGTCTTAACTGAATATGCAATATAAGTGCCAACAGTAATTTCTTTACATTCAGTTTCATATCGTACATTTGCCAAAATCGGCAGTATTAACGGACAATTTCATCAACAAAATGTTGTGTCCGCCATTCATGCAATCACATTTAAAGAGTAGTAAGTGTTTTACTTACGCTCAACGCGACACAGGAAATTATCGAGTTACTTCCCGTTCGATCAATACGTATTTTACATATGCTCGATAATTCTAAATTTAGAACAGGCACTTGCGTCATCCAAATGCGCAGTCGGGAACTTATAAGCTATTTATAGTTTCGGCTACATATTGATCTAAAATCAATTACAAGATTCTAAGACCTGGTCACGTTTATGGCACTTATAATACTGCATTTACGAAATACACACACTTATTGTTGAAAATCAACAATTGCAAAATGCAAGACCATAAGAACCATTCTTATTATTTACTTTAGACTGATGCGATGGAGAACGGAAACCCTCCAGGTGCCCCAGAGCAAACGGGCGAGTCCACTTCAAAGTCGCGGGGTGATGCCATATTGGCCGAACTTGAAGCAAATATGGGCAAATTCGCGTCAATTGCTACCAGTGTCAAGGACATGTCGGCGAGCATTGCAAGCTTAAGAACGGATATCAATGAATTGAAGCGGAAAAGAACGCCAGATCAAGATTCTGATGACCAAGGACCTTCCTCAAAAAAGGATCAATCCGACGAACCAGAAGAAATGGACTCGTCCGATGACGATGACGAATTTGACGATGAATTGGAAGAATTCCTGTCAAATAAAAAACCAGAAGCTGAAGAAGACGATTTCTGGCAAGACTTAAATGACTTCGTAGCTGAAAATGAAGACGTAGGCGAAGAAGTATCAGAGAAAATTGCGTCCATATCGCAGAAAGCGCTTCAATGTAATGCAGATGAAAAGAAAATCAAAGAAATCAAAGAACGAAACAAAAGACCGAAAAACATACCAAACCTCAAAATTCCTCAAGTTGATGAATTTCTATGGCGACAACTACGTGCATCAACTAGAAACAATGACTTCATTTTGCAAAAAATGCACAACACTTTGGCGTCGACGGCTGTACCCATCATCAAGGCCCTGGATCATCTGCAGACATCAAACGACAATAAGCTGAAGGCATACCTTTCCGATGCATTCAAGTTGATAACGAATGGCATATCCAAGAACGTGGAGGTCAGACGAGAAAAGATAAAAAGAGAAATGGCCCCAAAATACAAACACTTGGCCAAATTGGAAAAATCAGCAGACAAACTGTTTGGGGATAAACTGTCAGACAACATCAAGGCCGTTGACAACACGAAGATTGTCGTGGCACAGACACAAACATCCAACATGCGGCCGACAGTAGGTCAAAACTTCCGGCAAAAGGGAAAAAAGGGTTTTTTAGGCCAGAGGAACCGGTGGGAACACAACAATCCCACCGGCTACTACCCCCAGAGCCAGAAGAAGCCGATGAGGAAGTATTTTCCAGGCAAAAACAACAACAAAGCACAGATACGGAAGAACTAAAAACAGGAGAAAATGTAAGTGTTAAAAACATCATATTGCAAAACACAAAACAAAATTTCAAAGCTGGCAAAGTTAAAACAGAACTAAAACATTGGATGAACATAACTAAAGATGAATGGATTTTAAACACTATTCAAGGTTACAGGCTTGAAGTGAACAGATCACCTTGTCAAATAACAACGCCAAGACCATACAAATTCAACCAATCTGAAATAACACAAATTCAAACAGAGCTCAACACTTTTTTACAAGTTAACATAATTGAAGAAGTTGACTCTGTACCTGAGGAGGGGGAATTTATTTCCAATATCTTCTACAGACCAAAACCAAATAATGCCATTCGCATAATACTGAATCTAAAACCATTCAACCTGGAATACATTGACACCATTCATTTCAAAATGGAAACTTTGCACACTGCTATTGCAGCTATGCGCAAAAATTGTTGGTTTGCATCAATTGATTTGGCAGATGCATTTTATTCTATTCCTGTACATGAAAAAGATAGGAAATACTTAAGATTCTATTTCCAAAATTGCAAATATCAGTTTTGTGCCCTCCCAATGGGTCTGGGTTCGAGCCCACGTGTTTTCTCAAAGGTTCTCAAACCAGTATACGCCAATTTACGGACAAAAGGCCATATAAGCACAGCATACATTGATGACTCTTGCCTACAAGGGAATACAAAAGAACAGTGTTTGAAAAATGTGTTTGATACCATGGCAATATTTGATTCCTTAGGCCTAACAATAAACATTGAAAAATCTGTTCTGGAACCATGCCAAAAAATAATTTTCCTTGGATTCATCTTGTGCTCAGTCACCATGACAATCCGGTTAACAGAAACAAGAAGGGACGAAATTCGCGTACTTTGTCAACAATTACTGTCAAAAAGACGTACAAATATTCGACACTTTGCCAAATTGATAGGAAAACTAGTAGCAGCTATACCGGGTGTGGAATATGCACCTTTATACATTAAACCTCTAGAAAGGATCAAAGAACAAGAGTTGAAAAACCACCGTGGAAACTACAATAGCTTTATGACTATACCAAATTCACAGATCCCGATACTAAACTGGTGGGTGGACAATGTGTCACATGCATATAAAAAGATTTCACATGGGACACCAACTATCGTTTTATACAGCGATGCTTCAAAACACGGTTGGGGTGGTTTTAATAAGACAACTGGAAATAAAACAGGTGGCTTGTGGTCCTCCGCAGAAACTGAATTACACATAAATGTGTTAGAGCTCAAAGCAGCGGAACTCACTGTGAAAGCATTCTGCAAAGAACATACCAATACTCATATCCACATTTTCATGGACAATACTAGCAGTGTTGCATATCTCAATAACTTTGGAGGCAGAATAAGTGAACTTCACGAGATAGCGAGAAACTTGTGGCTTTGGTGTATAGAGAGAAAACTGCATATTTCAGTAGCACATGTGCCTGGCATTGAAAATACAAATGCTGATGAACTATCACGTTGCAAAAATGATGACACGGAATGGTCACTGAGAAAATCTATTTTTAATAAAATATTCAAATTGCACCCTACAATGGATACTGATCTGTTCGCTTCAAGACTGAACAAGCAATTACCACAATATGTCTCAAGATTCCCTGATCATGGAGCTTACAAAATAGATGCATTTACTTTTCCTTGGGAAAACAAATTGTACTACATGTATCCCCCTTTCAGCCTGTTGCCTCGGGTGCTGCAGAAAATAGCTCAAGACGCCGCCGAAGCGGTGCTCGTGTGTCCAATATGGCCGACTCAACCATGGTGGCCAAGCCTGGTGCCAATGATATGTGCAGAGTGTTACCTACTTCCACAGTCGCAGGAAATTCTAATTTTAACACACAAACCCGAGCAAGTACATCCACTTCAAAAAATGAGACTCGCAGTTTTCAGATTATCAGGAAGGTCCTCAAAAGCCATGGAATTTCAAAGTCAACAAGAGACATTATTCTTCAGTCTTGGCGAAGCAGTACCAAAAAACAATATGACATTTATCTTAGAAAATGGTTTACTTACTGCAAAAAATCAACTAATCCCATTAAACCCCATATAAATGAAGTTTTACAATTTCTTACCCAGCTATACACGAACGGACTAAACTATAGTGCACTAAACACTGCACGTAGTGCTTTAAGTATTTTTCTCAACATGTGTAGTAATATAAATATTCATGAAAATGAACTTATATCACGATTCATGAAGGGTTGTTTCAACAGTCGTCCGTCATTGCCACGTTATTGTCATATGTGGGATGTTAAAGTTGTTTTGGACTATCTTCATACATTAAAGATCTCCACATTGTTAGATCTATCTAGAAAACTGTGTATACTGCTTTTGTTGGTTACTGGCCAACGCTGCCAGACAATACATTCAATACAACTGAATGACATTTCATTTGACAAAAATACGACAATGGTTACTATACAACCAAATACATTGTTAAAACAATCTCGACCGGGAAAACATTTAAAGCCTATGTATTTAAAAGCTTATGAGGGTAAAATGAATGTTTGTGTTGTTAAAACGTTAGTTGAATATTTGGACCGTACTAAAGAAATTCGAAACAGTCAGTTTTTATTCATAACAACTACTAGTCCGTACAAGACCGCCTCAAAATCTACCATTAGTCGTTGGATTAAAGACATTATGAGAGCGGCTGGTGTTGATGAAGTATTCAAACCACACAGTACTAGATCAGCCGCCACTTCTAAGGCGAGTCTGGTAGGACTGTCCTTACAGCATATTTTAGACACTGCTGGGTGGTCAAATGCAAAAACGTTTGCAACATTCTATCAAAAAACTATTGTAGAACCATCTTCTATGCAATTTCAATCAGCCGTGTTGGATACATGAAATAAATGCTGTGTATTTTAAAAAATGTGTTGCTATATTTATTGAATAGACAAAATTTGTCGGTTCTCTAAAATCTCGTGAGGGGCTCTTTGGGGGATATGCAGGAGATAAAATTGAATAATTAATCGAGACTTACCTAGTAAGGTGAAGGTTGATTATAATTTTATCTCCTGCAATCCCCCCAAAGAGCTCATCACGCCCACCCTATGGTACCCACCCTAATTTCCACTGACAAATTTATTAGTCCTCCGCGGACCTTTGTATTAAACTCTAAAGCCTGCTATTCCTTGCTGCGGTGGCTGCGTCATCTCTCGTGATGAGCTCTTTGGGGGGATTGCAGGAGATAAAATTATAATCAACCTTCACCTTACTAGGTAAGTCTCGATTAATTATTCAATTTATGGCTAAGTGTGAATGACTAATGCCTTTCAAACATCTTCTTGATAACCTTAACATTGTGGCCAATTTATATGAAAATCCGTCAATCGTAAAAAAGATATGGACCAGACACTAGAACAAGGCTTAATGAATTTAAATTTAAGCATTACCTTGAACTTGAGCAGATATGACTGACTCATGCCACCTGCAAATCATATCAATGACCAAAATATTGCAGCTTAGCTTCATGAAAATCCTTTAATGAATATCAACCTGATGGACCAGAAACAAAAATAGAGCTTATAAAACATTGACCTTGAAGCTTAACCTTGACCTTGAGCCGGGGTGACTGAATTCAATATATTGTCTCAATGACCTTAAGATTTAAGCTAAGTTTCATAAACATTTCATAAGAATAAGACTTTTCTTGTTCTTGCTATTAAACACACAGAGACAAAAGATACATGGACAAATGTAATTGTGTATCAGGTAATAGTGGACAGTTGAATGTCATAAATTGGATTTTGATGATTATTCAACTGCTTAGTGATATCAAAAATTCAATCAATATGTTCCCAGTGTCTCCAAAATGCTTTTGACATAAAAATCATCACCTTTGAGTCAAAAGTTATGACTGTAGTCCTTCATATTGGGGTGGTGGCTAAATTTCGACGCCATGTTGGATTTCTGTGTAACATTTTAAAATTACACTAACAATGATAATCTTAAAGTGTTCTTTGACCCCTGACATCTAAGTATAGACACCAACATCATCAAATTTGAGTGGATAGTTACATAGTTATCATCATAAGTAGGTTTTTGCCGCCATCTTGGTGGCCATCTTGAAAAAAAACACACTTTCCAGAGGTCCTATTTCAGTAAACTTAATATATGTTATAAAGTACCTAACAGTCAAAATAGCTTTTGTAGCTTTTTGGAGATCCAAGTGCATATTGACCTGACTACAATGCCTGTGATATATGAGGAAGAATTAGAACACTTATTGCACAACACACTATTCCCTGTGCACAACACACTATTCCTGTCTATCCCACTTACAGATGTAATGATGCCAACAATATGTTACTTATTACATCTCATATTATAGCTAGTTGCTGCAATATTTTCAGATCATGAGAAGTCTATGAATATGTGCTTTGATCATGATATATTTAAGAGTTAACTGCTGCAAGACCTCACTCCTATTTATGGAATATATTTGAATGTAGAAGACGTTTTACCTTTACTCATTGTATTATGCAGTTTTATTATGCCCCCCTTCAAAGAAGAGGGGGTATATTGCTTTGCATATTTCGGTCGGTTGGTCGGTCGGTTGGTCGGTCCGTCCGTCCACCAGGTGGTTTCCGGATGATAACTCAAGAACGCTTGGGCCTAGGATCATGAAACTTAATAGGAACATTGATCATGATTCGCAGATGACCCCTATTGATTTTGAGGTCCCTAGGTCAAAGGTCAAGGTCACGGTGACTCGAAATGTTAAAATGGTTTTTGGATGATAACTCAAGAACGCATACGCGGCAAACAGGGCGAACTCTGAACAATATAACTGAAGCAACTGGTCTGTAATCCTAAATCTATAATTATCAGTCCAATTAAACATCATCATTTGATTAGAATAAAGTGGATCAGTAAAAATATTATCATAATATGATATTTTTTTGTATATTTTGTATATTAAATATTGTGTGAATGTTTAATTTTGTTGATTAATATAAATACAAGCAGGAAAGGGGAGGTAATACTCTATTATATCTTTCTTATATACAGGGGAAACAAATGCAATAAGTTTAAATTTCATGTTTAATAAATAGAGCATATTTGTTCATGTCAGTGTGAGACCATTTTTTTTAAACATCTAATAAATTACCACACCACACATTATATCCCCCTCTCACTCCACCCTACCCCCCTACCCCCCCACCCACCCCCCACAATTTTTTATTTTTTTTAAACATCTAATAAATTACCACACCCCACATTATACCCCATACCCCCCAACCCCCCCCCCCAAAGAATTTTTTTGTAAACATCTCATAAATTACCACACCCCACATTATACCCCCCTCTCACCCCCACCCCCCTACCCCCAACACTCCCCCCCAATTTTTTTAAACATCTAATAAATGACCCCACCCCATATTATACCCCCTCTCACTCCCCCCATTCCCCCCCCCCCTAGCCCCCACCCCCCCAAAAAAAAACCCCTCTCACCCCACCCCCCTACCCCCCCCACCCCCCAAAAAAAAATATTTTTAAACATCTAATAAATTACCACACCCCACATTATACCCCCTCTCACTCCCCCCTACCCCCCCACTCCCCCCCATTTTTTTTTTAAACATCTAATAAATTACCACACCCCACATTATTACCCCCCTCTCTCACTCCCCCCCTAACCCCCACCCCCCCATTTTTTAAACATCTAATAAATTAACACACCCCCACATTATACCCCCCTCTCATCCCCCCCCCCACCCCCTACCCCCCACTCCCCCCAAAAAAACAATTTTTTAAACATCTAATAAATTACCACACCCCACATTATACCCCCCTCTCACTCCCCCTACTCCCCCTACCCCCACCCCCCAAAAAAAAACAAACAAAAATTGTTTTTTTTTAAACATCTAATAAATTACCACACCCCACATTATAAACCCCACCCCCCCTACACCCCCCAAGAAAAAAAATATTTTTAAAAACATTTTATAAATTAGTACCCCACCCCACATTATACCCCCCTCTCACTCCCCCCCTAACCCACCACCACCACCCCCAAAAAAAAAAGAAAAAACATTGTTGTTTTTTTAAACATCTAATAAATTACCACACCCTACATTATACCCCCCCCTACCCCCCCCAAGATTTTTTTAAACATCTTATAAATTACCACACCCCACATTATACCCCCCCTAACCCCCCTCTAACCCCCCTACCCCCCCCCCCAAGATTTTTTTTAAACATCTTATAAATAACCACACCCCACATTATACCCCCCTCTAACCCTCCCACCCCCTACCCCCCAACACCCCCCCCCCAAATTTTATTTTTTAAACATCTAATAAATTACCACACCCCACATTATACCCCCCTCTCACTCCCCCCCCTACCCCCACCCCCCAAAAACCCCTCTCACCCCCAACCCCCCCCCCCAATTTTTTTAAACATCTAATAAATTACTACAACCCCACATTATACCCCCTCTCACTCCCCCCCTACCCCCACCCCAAAAAAAAAACTTTTTTTAAACATCTCATAAATTACCTACCCCACATTATACTCCCCTCCCCCCCCCCCCCTAAGAAATAAAAAAAATATTTTTAAACATCTTATAATTACCACACCCCACATTATACCCCCCCTCTTACCCCACCCCCTACCCCTACCCCCCCCACACCCCCCTCCCAATTTTTTTTTAACATCTAATAATTACCAACACCCCACATTATACCCCCCTCTCACTCCCCCCTAACCCCCCACCCCCCCCCAATTTTTTTTTAAACATCTAATAAATAACAACACCCCACATTATACCCCCCTCTCACTCCCCCTACCCCCCAGCCCCCCCCCAAAAAAAAAACCCCTTTCACACCCCCACCCCCCTACCCCCCCCAACCCTCCCAAAAAAAACACTTTTTTTTAAACATTTAATAAATTACCACACCCCACATTATAACCCCCCTCTCACTCCCCCAACCCCCCCTACCCCCCCCCCCCAAAAAAAAAAAATTATTTTTTAAACATCTAATAAATTACCACACCCCACATTATACCCCCGTTTCACTCCCCCCTACCCCCCCTACCCCCCCCCCAAAAAAATATTTTTTTAACATCTTATAAATTACCACACCCACATTATACCCCCCTCTAATCCCCCATCCCCCACCACCATTTTATTTTAAAAACACCCCACATTATAATATCAACACCCCACATTATACCCCCCCCTCTCACTCCCCCCTACCCCCAAGCCCCCCCCCCAAAAAAAACCTTTCACCCCCCACCCCCCCCTATCCCCCCAACCCTCCCAAAAAAAACATATTTTTTTAACATTTAATAAATTACAATACCCCACATTATACCCCCCTCTCACCCCCCCACCCCCCTACCCCCACCCCCCAATTTTATTTTTTTTTAAACATCTAATAAATTACAACACCCCACATTATACCCCCCTCTCACTCCCTCCTACCCCCCCCCCCCAATTTAATTTTAAACATGTAATAAATTACCACACCCCACATTATACCCCCCTGTCACCCCCTACCCCCCCTACTCCCCCCCCCCCCCCCCTAACCCCCACCAAAAAATTTTTTTTTTTCCTTTTTTTATTTTTGAAAGATCGTCTAATAAATTATTGAATATGAACAATTTCCCCATGATGGCTTACTTTGTACTGTCAAGCACTCGAATAGTCGAGCGCGCTGTCCTCTGACAGCTCTTGTTAGGTCACAAGGTCAAAGGTCACAGTGACTCGAAATAGTAAAATGGTTTCCGGATGATAACTTACATTAGGTCAAAGGTCAAGGTCACAGTGACAAAAAACGTATTCACACAATGGCTGCCACTACAACTGACAGCCCATATGGGGGGCATGCATGTTTTACAAACAGCCCTTGTTTTACTAATTTATTTTCCATTCTACAAAAGCAACTTAAAATAATTGCATTAATTTTCGAATTTGTAAATGGTTAATATCGTAACCACAAAGCCTGTTATATAACAAAATCTTCATCTAACTCTTAAACAGTTATGATTCCTAAATATAGGTTGTAAGATGGCAATGTGAAACATAAATTAAACGCTTAAATGAAAATTAAACAAAACAGAGAAAAGTGTGTTTGTCTATCTATGTACATAATTATGGGATCTGTTTTGAATTCTTAATACATTTATATAATCATTGAATTACTATTATACATGAATTGCTAATGAGATCGAAAAATGCATTTTTTTATTTAGGCTGTGTAATCTTGTGTGCAAGGTTTAATAAACATGATCCTAAATTTGCATGTGTTTTAAGGAAATTATTTTAGTTTTAAATAAACATTGTAGTTTCACCTCTCCTATATAAATAATTGTGTGTATGGTCATTGGTTTCCATGGTAACATGACATCTTTAACCTTGAGAAACGTTGTAAACAATCACTGTTAAAGTTTGAAAAAAAAGTAGATGCATACCTTGGAATATAATGGAACAGTTTTTAAGACATATTTTGATGTGTCAATACAAATTTTTTAAATAAGTTAAATGGACTGCAAACTTATTCAGAGAAAATTAACACACGAGTCCATATCTTTTTCAAAGATTTTCCAAGAAACAAAGATTAGCGTTATCGGATTCTCGCGGAAATTCGCCTGGCAACGAGATTTCAGTCATGTGAGAAAATGGTCTCCCTTGAAGAGAATGCATTTGCACCTCAATCGCAGATGTACTGTATTCAAAACAAGAGCACCGCATAACGGGTGCCAACACTCGGCTGCGGGTGCAGTTTTGAATAAATTAAAGCTTGTCAGAATATTTTTTTTAGAGGTCACAGTGACCTTGACCTTTGACCTAGTGAACCAAAAATGGGTGTGGCGTGTAGAACTCATCGAGGTGCATGAAGTTTCAATGTAACGTTGTAGGTGGAAGCACTTACATTTTAGAACCAATGTTTAAAAGGCTAACAAAATTTTAAGGTTTTAGAACGACACTTACGGCGGAAGACACGACGAGCTGGCTATGACAAAACCTCGGTTTTTCTCCGAAAACAGCCAATCTAAAAATAATTGTCTTGCTAATATCAGTAATCAACGAAGGCACAATCAATATATTTGTTTCCTGGTTGATAGTTTTATCTAAAATTGACATTATTTGGAAAATTTAATTAAGAAATTAGTCAGTTTAGGAAATAAAGAGAACATAGTCGGAACAGTTTGATATGAATTTATATCTCACCTCCTACAGAAATGACGTAATCCGATTGGCTTAGAGTGGTCACGTGCCCATGGTGTATTTTCCATACACCCGAGTAATTTCCATACACCCTGAGTAATCGAGTAGTCGGTACTGATTATCTACATGTAGATTATTAGTTACACTGTTAGTAACTGATGGTGTATGGGATATGCACCCTCAGGAATTTCATACCATACTAGAGCGGAGCTTCGCTCTAGCATGGTGTGAAATTACTGAGGGTGTATATCCTGAACACCATCAGTGGCAAACAGCTCAGTAAATAATAATCCATTTTATTTAAGTTGTTAGTTTTTCGGCGTAGCTGTTTTACGTCACTTTTGACCTTAGATGACCTTCATTCATGATAGGTCCCAAATGAATAAATCCGAATTGTGCATTGGCTAATAATACAAAAATCACCGTAAACATTGGATGCATATTATTTAAACTGAAATATGAATATATTGTAAATTACATGTAAATTACAATAAATTAAAAACTGTCATGATACAAAACATCCTCTAAACATTACATCGAAACGTTTCTCCTTAGTTTACGAAGCAGTATAGCATTAATCACATGTCTCCACAATTAAAAGAAGCTATTGTTTACATGCCGTAGCGGTCACACTAAACACTACAAAAACAGGTTAGATAGCACTTAACCGGTACGCAGTTGTTTACCACTATCGAAAAGCGGGAGTTTGGGGGCGGTAGCCCCCAATACTAAGGAAATATAAAGGTGTTGGAAATATATCTGCCTTTGATTTATTCTAATCCATATTTGCGTTTATTATTGCAAATATGTTTCTTTGTACTTTGTTTTGTTCATTTTTTATATAAAGTTCTGTCTTTCTGCAAAAAATTCATATCACTATGATGCTTGCAATATTGAGTCTTTTATGTTTACATTCTACTAACATCTTTACACATTATAACACATTATCTTTTATTTCATTCCAACATTATGTTCATAGTATTTCAGTGGCAAATATGTTTTCTTTTCCTATTGAAACTAATGTATAACTTGTTCAATTATAAAAACCTAGTCAATACAATACTTATTGACAATAAAACATACAATTTCACCTCTTCTTGTTCTTCATTTCTTATTTGTTATCGGGATAGGGAAGCGGACAACGACAACAAGCGAGGCATGGTATTGTAATGCGCATGGGAGGGGGGTTAGAGGATTAGGGTATGGGTTAGGGTAAGAGGTCGGGTTTGGGTTAGGGTTAGCCTTAACCCATACCTTAACACTAACCCGACCCCATACCCTAACCTAACCATTACCCAGGGTTATCGCCCCAATACCATGCCTCGCTCGTTGTAATTGTCCTCTTCCCTTGTTAATACAGTAAAATATATTATCTTATTATCACTCACTACCTTCATTAAAATACATGGTCGCTTCATTCCATCTCCTTTCACTGGTCGCAAACATTACAACATCAACGCCGTATATCTTTTTAAAAATATTTCTTGTTTGTATTAATTTAAAATGATACTTTATTAAAACACTAAAAATACAATTACAGTTTAAGGCAAAGGCAAATATGAATAGGTTCCATGAAAAAAGTATGCCACGGCCTGAACTCTTTCAAAGTTTCTCCACTTAAAATCTTCTGAGCTACTTCAATAAAAATTGCTAAATTTATTTATGGCTAAAGCTTTTTATATAACCTATAAATATTCAAACATGAAATGTTAATTAAGAAATAGTAAAGATGAGGGCAAAGGTGTATAATTATGTACTTTTTAATGAGAAAATATGCATTGGCCTGAAATGTTTCAAAGATTCGCTCATGAATATCTCAAAGACTATTTACCTCAAAATCAAAAAGTTTTCTTAGCCAAGTACATTTTTATGTTACCTTTAGAATGATACGTAAATCAAAAGTATTTGAAAAGAAACAATAAAGTTTTAGGCACAGGCAGATACGTACGTTTCAATAAGAAAATCGAGACTAATCATATAAAAATCAAAAGGTTAGTGTAGCCGTGTACATTTTTATATTACCTTTAAAATGATACGTAATTCAGAAACTTTTATAAAGAAACAATACAGTTTTAGGCAAAGGGGGACATGTACTTTTCAATTAGAAAATCTGCATTGGCCTGTAATGTTACAAAGATTTGCTTATGAATATCTACAAGACTTTTCAAGTCAAAATCAAAAAGTGTTTTGTAGCCGTGTACATTTTTTGTATTATCTTAAATATTGTAAATAAGTAGTATTTTTAAAGAAACAATACAGTTTGATGGCAAAGGCAGATAATGTTCTTTTCAATATTAAAATTTGCATTTCGGTGAAATGTTACAAAGATTTGGTTATGAATATCTCGGAGACTATTCACGTTAAAATCAAAACGTTTTTGTAGCCGTGTGCATTTTTTGTATCACCTTTACAATGATAAATAAATCAGAAGTATTTATAAAGAAACAATACAGTTTTATGCAAAGGCGGATACGTACTTTCCAAAAAGAACATCTCCAAGGTTTTTTTTAACTGTTTTCACATTTTCACATTACCTTTAAAATGATACATAAATCAGAAGTATTTATAAAGAAACAATTCAGTTTTAGGCAAATGCAGATATATACATTTTAAATAGTCTAACTTGGCCTGAAATCTCTGAAAGTATTGTTATTTAATACCTGAGAAAACATAAAAGTTAAAAGCACAAAGATGTACGCTATAGATTTTTATATCACCTATATAGCATATACGAAGTCATGAAATTTTGTTTATTGGAATCAAGCTAGTGGATACTCTGCCATAGCGAATGATATCCCCAGATAACAGAGGGAGAACAGCGAAAAATTCAAAATTGATGTTACGTGATGCAGGTCTTGTTTTTCGAGGCCAGAATTTCCAATACTTAAATTGTATTGGTCTGAATGAATTTTTCCAATCTTTGTGTATTTATAGATCTTTGATCTATATTCTTATATCCTTTATTAAACAAACAAAAAAGAAAAGATTTCTTTGTTTTCTCAGAAAGTCAATAATTGGAAATATTTATGCTTTATCCATGGAAACCATTACATATTCATATCCTTGAGTAATATTGGCTATATTATCGTATTATTAAACCATACCTATTTTGCACTTATAGATTTAATAAAAATGTATTTACTTTTTTAATTAACATGAACATAAATAAAGAAATGTTCATGTTTGTGTTTAAATAGGCATTCCTAAATCAGCTATTTTCACCTTAAATTGAGAAATATTGCAAACATGTCAATATTTCCGTGTTCAACATAACATGAATTGCAAACTTCTGAAAATGTGAAGAACTCAATTTTGTCCATGTTCACCATTTTGACCAAAAATCTCAGAAACACACATATATATACTATCGTTTTCATTGAATTGTATTAAAGATTCTTGTAGATCATCCAGGTCCTCTAGTTTGAATTAGTTTTGCATATTAATCGGTAATTATGTTTCTGTATTGCTAGATCTAAGAATTATTCTGCTTGAACTTCCTGGAAAACATTTACCCGGAAACTCGCTTCTGGGAGGACACGTTTTTGATAGAACGGGAAATGCAGACAAACAAATACAAGTATGTAACACTTTATTTTTTATAATGTTTGTTGGTAAATAATAGATTATTATTATTTACCCGTACGAAATAATGGGGCGGATTCCGGGCGTAATCGGGGCGGAATTGGCACGTAATGTTGGAATTACGCCCGTACAACTGGCGGAATGAGTTTTACGCCCGGAACTAAAATTATTTCTGGGCGTAATTCAACTGTTTTTTCCGGGCGTAAAACAAATCCGGGCGTATTTTTATACTTAGAATTTGTATGATGGAGATTTGTGGACGGAATTTTGCACTTTGTTTCTTTCGTGGGGCAGAATTTCATACTTATAAAATATTTGTGAAGCCACATGACGGAATTTTGAACTTAGTAGTTTTTATAGAGAGTAATATTGGACTTAACAAATTTCTATGAAGCTGAACAATAACTTAATAAATTTAATTTAAACCAAAGTACTGAACAAAATATTACCAGTAACTGATAACTTAATAAACGTTTTTAAATAAAAATATTTAATTTTATTTATACATTTGTACAATAAATGAACATTCGTTATAGACACAACTATTTCAGTCACAGTATAATTAATTCAGCATAAAGCTTTGATTTAATTTATGATTTTCATGTTCAGATTCTAAAACATATTTTGTAGTATTTTTATACTTAATTTGTGAGAAGCTGAAAAGGAGACAGACTTGTGAACTTGTGATCATGAATTATACTCTTAGATTTCGCATTATTATTGGCAATATTGCTGGTTAAAAAAAAAAAGGAGATAACAATAACACATTTTAATTAAATAAATTTTATCTATTGCTGACTTTTACAGTTTCCACTTATAATTTTAAGTCTGAGGGATGACCATGCATTAAAAATCTATATGCACTTATTTTTGTAATTCACTTCTTTAATTCTTCTTCTTTTTTGAAAATTTTGCTCATTTTTAATAATTATTTCATAATTACAATAATGACTGTAAAGTTTAATAAAGAACAAGACTTGGTAATTTTTTCATCATTTTAAGGTTTCCTTTAACATTAAACACACAACAGTCTAGTTTAATATTATTTGTTTTATATCATCAATATGAATGCAGTTTCTCTGCATGTTACTCTATAAAAATTTTGTTATAGTAGTTAAGATTTCCCCAGTCTGAAAAGACCATAATTATGTGCATAATTATACCAAACCAATGTTAATTTAATCTCAGATAAACACTGACAACCAGCTGAGTTGATCTCATGTATTGTGCTTCCCATTCAATACTCACCAAAGGCTGAGTCACATCTGTACATGTTTATAAACCATCTGGGCTTATCAGGCTTCAGTGGATTGGTCAGTGGTACAGGAAGTGAGTGGTAGAAGTTGCAGTTTGAAAACATTAGAGCGGTTAAGCAAATTACTGACTCTGAACTAAATTGTCAGTATAATACTTAAGCAAAATGAGGACTAAACTGTAGTGAAAAAATGTCTTGCAGGGAGTACTGTGTCAAAAACAATTTGTATTTAATACACATGATGTGGAAATGAACAATAAGTTTGTTGCAAAAGAGGTTCAAATTGGCTCAGGTTTAACTGTGATTTGGTCTCACCAAATTCCTGTGTTTTTGGAATACTGCAGAACAGCATAAAAGGTTTGTATTTTTACTCCTTCATTCCTCTATTATTTAGATTATTAACTGATATAATTGTAATTGTATTTGTGTACTGTCCCAGTGGGAAATGTAAAAGGATGATGAAAAGTAGACGGCATCTGAAGGAAAAACAACACAGTTTAAAACTAAAATGAAATACACAAATTTCTTTAAAATATATAGTAAGTACTTAAATCAACATTTCATTTTCAGATTATGTCATAGGATTAGGGAGAAAGGTTGCTGGTGGCATAACAAATTTTCCCTTCTCGGACCTCAAAAGCCACATCACAAATTGAAGAATTTGTTTGCAAGAAAGCACAGTGTTGAAAAAAAACATGTTGTGAAAAAATGAACTTTTTTATATTTGCTCTGTGTGCGCGCCCGGATGATGAGCACAAAGCGGTCCTTGACAAAGGAAAGCTGGATTTGTTGATAGGTAAATCACAATTTTACTATACAAGTTATTGTATTATTAGTTTGAAATAGTTAAGTTCAAAATAAAGATTAATTTGAATTATACGATTAGTGATCCTCAGGGCTAGGCCTGTCAATAACAGGGTGTCTCAGTACCTTGCCGCACTAAGATCCAAACCTGCCCCCTTTGACCCCCAGTCATGTTTTTAATTGGTTTATTACATTATTTTACAGAATATTCAATGAATTTTCAATAAACTAATTTTATTTTAACAGTGAAACTAGTTTTATCAATTTAAAAAAATATTGTTATGCCCCCTTTCGAAGAAGAGGGGGTATATTGCTTTGCTCATGTCGGTCGGTCGGTCGGTAGGTCGGTCGGTCCGTCAGTCCACCAGGTGGTTGTCAGACGATAACTCAAGAACGCTTGGGCCTAGGATCATGAAACTTCATAGGTACATTGATCATGACTTGCAGATGACCCCTATTGATTTTGAGGTCACTAGGTCAAAGGTCACGGTGACCCGAAATAGTAAAATGGTTTCCAGATGATAACTCAAGAACGCATACGCCTAGGATCATGAAACTTCATGGGTAGATTGATCATGACTCGCAGATGACCCCTATTGATTTTGAGGTCACTAGGTCAAAGATCAAGGTCACAGTGACCCGAAATAGTAAAATGGTTTCCAGATGATAACTCAAGAACGCATATGCCTCGGATCATGAAACTTCATGGGTAGATTAATCATGACTCGCAGATGACCCCTATTGATTTTGAGGTCACTAGGTCAAAGGTCAAGGTCACGGTGACCCGAAATAGTAAAATGATTTTCGGATGATAATTGAAGAACGCATGTGCCTAGGATCATGAAACTTTATAGGTAGATTGATCATGACTCGCAGATGACCCCTATTGATTTTCAGGTCACTAGGTCAAAGGTCAAGGTCACGGTGACCCAAAATAGTAAAATGATTTTCGGATGATAACTCAAGAACGCATATGTCTAGGATCATGAAACTTCATAGGTAGATTGATCATGACTCGCAGATGACCCCTATTGATTTTGAGTTCACAAGGTCAAAGGTCAAGGTCACGGTGACCCGAAATAGTAAAATGATTTTCGGATGGTAACTCAAGAATGCTTTTGCCTAGGATCATGACGCTTCATAGGTACATTGATCGTGACTTGCAGATGACCCCTATTGATTTTCAGGTCACTAGGTCAAAGGTCAAGGTCACAGTGACAAAAGTCGTATTCACACAATGGCTGCCAGTTCAACGGACAGCCCATATGGGGGGCATGCATGTTTTACAAACAGCCCTTGTTAAAATGAAAATGCATGTAATATTAAATAATATGCGCATATATTGCACATGTTATTTGAAAATATTCCACAGGGATAAATATCCAAGCACGTTCAAAAGTGTACTTAGTTGCCAAATTTGGACCCTGTCTTTTTCAAATCCTAGATGGGGCCCTGGATTAGATAAAAAGTTTGAAAAAGCAATTAATTCTACATAAGTTGTTAACAGTATTTGCAATAGGTGAACTGTAGTTGTACTTAATATCAAATTGCATTTCAGATTATGACATAGGATGGAGGAGAATCGTGGACCTGAACAATACTGTGATAGAGAGGAATTCCTACTCAAGAAAGCAGTTTAAAAAACACAGTCAATGTGAAAGAGTGAACTTTTTTATTTTGGCCGTGTATAAGAACAGTTTGTTTTTTAAAAAGTGCATGTCTATCAGATTATTTTTTATGTATATATATTGAATATTTTTGTTGTTTGTCTTTAAAAGCTACATTGTATCTTAAAAGTATCATCAAAATGCGGAACGAAAATGCATACATTTTCCGCATAAGTTCCACATTTTTTGTGACTGCGGAAAAAATGCAAAGATTTTCAGCATTTGTTCCGCATTTGCAGAAGTATAAAATGGTGATCCATGTTTTTAAAATGTATTATCTTAAAATAAATATAAAGATACTATGTTAAATGTATCTTGTCATAATTTTGACTAGTTTTCAGCTAAACTGAGCACAAAGTGCTCATGGTGAGCTTTTGCGATCGCTTTTTATTTTTTCAAATGGCCTGTCCTTATATGGGTATATGGGTGTATTATGCATGTAATCCGATTTCCGCCCGGTATCTAAATTACGCCCGTTATCTAAGTTACGCCCGTAATTTTAACATTCCGCCTGTAATCTGAATTCCGCCCATAAACTGCTTTCCGCCCGTAATTTAAAATTCCGTCCCACCTCATTTACATATTTCGCCCCTGTTTTCCGCCCGGATTACGCCCGGAATCCGCCCGGAATCCGCCCCTCTTCTTAAAATTATATATAGAAAAATACGCCTGGAAATATTTTTTACGCCCGGAATTTAGTTTGCGATTCCGTGCCGATTCCGGGCGGAACATTTCGTACAGGTAGACACTTTTTCTCAAAGCTAACCTCATTTAAAAAATTAAATGCTACTATAACATTCTAATTTAAATAATATTAGTTAAATGTGAAAACTATTACTCAAGAATCAATGCTTTTAAGCTTAACTTAGCACAAAGTTCATTTGGCGAGTTTTTGTCATGCTTTTCAATGATGCAAATCTGCTCAGTCGTTTGTGCAATGTCAATACAAAACTTTTAAAACTACTTCTCCTCCTAAACGCATCTGCAGGCAAAGCACAAAACTTAAAAGGAATCAAACTTTTATTGTTCAAATTATTCATGTTCACCACATTTGCAGGTCACCTGAGATTATATATTAAGCAAGAGAATTTTGTCTCTGACTCTACCAATTTATGTTGTCACAGTAAAAATAAGATCTCTACGGTCTTCATTAGCCTTGCTTAAAGGAAATTGTTCACAGATTTTTTTTATGTTTTGAAATTTGTCATAAGAAGCTTTAAATTGATAAATGTAAATATTGGAAGTAAAAAGCTCCAGTATTAAACAAGATCATCATCAAAACCTCATCTGGAATTTTGTACTCTTCATAAGCAATCCAGGAAGTGTAAAAAAATATAACAATAACAACAGCACTCTCCAAATTATTCAATTGTTTCGCGTTTGTTGCGCTTTATAATTTTCAGGTTTTTAAATCATCAAAAGATGCATATAATGCATATTTTAGAGCATGGTAAATGTTAAATATTATTGTTTCATTGCAAACAATATAACTACAACAAAACAAGAGGGCCTGAAAGGCCCAAAGTAACTCACCTGAGATTCAAAGGAACTGACCTGTTCTGTGCGGCCCAAGATGTCATTAAAACAAATGTTTTAACCAACTTTCATGAATAGTAAACACCCTGGCGGCAACGTTTTTCAACAGACTGAATACATTTTCAAAGACGTCCAAAATCTCATTAAAACAAATATTCTGACCAAGTTGCATGATGATCAGAAAATAAATGTGGCCTCAAGAGTGTTAACAAGGTTTTACTAAAGCCATACAAGGAAAAATGCCCAGCCCCTTAGTGGCCATGTTTTTCAACCAACTGGCATCATTTTCAAGCTTGTCCAAAATATTATTAGGATGAATCTTCTGACCAAGTTTCATGAAGATCAGACAATAAATGTGGCCTCTTAGAGTGTTAACAAGATTTTAATATAGCCATATAAGGAAAAATGCCCCGCCCCCTTGTGGCAATGTTTTTCAACCAACTTGCATCATTTTTGTACTCGTCCAAGATATTATTGGGATGAATCTTCTGACCAAGTTTCATGAAGATCGGAAATAAATGTGGCCTCTAGAGTGTTTACCAGGTTTGACTATAGCCATATAAGAAAAAATGCCCCGCCCCCTAGTGGCCATGTTTTTAAAGCAACCGGAACCATTTTCAAACTTATCCATGATATCATTGGGACAAATCTTCTGACCAAGTTTCATGATGATTGGAAAATAAATGTGGCCCCTAGAGTGTTAACAAGTTTTTACTATAGCCATATAAGGAAAAATGCCCCGCCCCCTGGTGCCCATGTTTTAAAATCAAGTGGCATTATTTTGGAACTCGTCCAAGATAATATTGCAATGAATCTTCTGATTAAGTTTCATGAATATCAATTAATGTGGCCTCTAGAGTGTTAACAAGGTTTTACTAAATAATCATAGCCATATATAGCAATATAAGGAACAAGAGCTGTCAGAGGACAGGGCGCTCGACTATTCGAGTGCTTGACAGTATACGTAAGCCATCATGGAGAAATTGTTCATATTCAATAATTTATTAGACGATTTTTCAAACATAAAAAAGGAAAAAAAAAAATTTGGGGGGGGGTGGTAGGGGGGGGGTTAAGAGGGGGTATAATGTGGGGTGTGGTCATTTATAGGACAATCTTTCAAAAATAAAGAAAATAAAACAAATTTATTTTTTTTTTTGGGGGGGGGGGGCAGGGATTCTGGGTTGGGGCGTGGGGTATTGTTTGGGTGGAATCCATTGTGGTATTCGGGTAAGTGTTGTTATGTCAAAGTATAAATAATATATGATCATAATTAAGAAGTTATGGCAATGTAAGCGAAATGTTCAATTATCTTAGTACAAAAGGGACAATAATTCTGTCAAAATGCTTGATACAGTTGTCTGCTCTTTTTAATAGGTTGGGGTCATGTTGGTAAACAAGTATGCAAAATATGAAAGCAATATGTCAAGGGACATAGGAAATACTTGGGGTAGTACGCAAACTTTAACATAGATTTATCAATAATATGCATATTCAAAGTATAAAAGGGGCAATAATTCTGTCAAAATGCTTGATACAGTGGTCTGCTCTTGTTTATAGGTTGGGGTCATGTTGGTTAACAAGTATGTAAAATATGAAAGCAATATGTCAAGGGACATAGGAAATATTTGGGGTAGTATGCAAACTTTAACAAAGATTTATCAATAATATGCATATTCTAAGTATAAAAGGGGCAATAATTCTGTCAAAATGCTTGATACAGTGGTCTGCTCTTGTTTATAGGTTGAGGTCATGTTGGTCAACAAGTATGCAAAATATGAAAAAAATGTGTCAAGGGACATAGGAAATATTTGGGGTAGTACGCAAACTTTAACAAAGATTTATCATTATTGATAAATCTAAGTATAAAAGGGGCAATAATTCTGTCAAAATGCTTGATACAATGGTCTGCTCTTGTTAATAGGTTGGGGTCATGTTGGTAAACAAGTATGCAAAATATGAAAGCAATATGTCAAGGGACATTGAAAATATTTGGGGTAGTACGCAAACTTTAACATTTGCACGCAAACGCCAACGCACATGGTGAGTAGGATAGCTCCACTATATATATTTCATATATAATAGTCGAGCTAAAAATGCCCCGCCCCTTGGCAGTCATGTTTTTCAAGCAAACTTAACCATTTTCGAAGTCATCCAAGATATCATTGAGACCAATCTTCTGACCAAATTTAATGAAGATTGAATAATAAATATGGCCTCTAGAGTGTTAACAAGGTAAATGTTGACAACGCACGACGGACGATGCACGACGGACAAAAAGCGATCACAAAAGCTCACCATGAGCAAATTGTGCTCAGGTGAGCTAAAAATGCAAATCTGAAACGTTTTTTGTTCAATTTTGTCAGTTTATCAAAATCTGAACAAGTCCCTTTAAGTCTTTTTCTGATATAGCAGCATGCAAAATGCATGGCATTCAGGTAAAAAGACAGGTGCTACATGCAATACATTGTTTTTTATGAAGTTGGACATATGTGCAAAGTTATTACAAAATCCATCAATTTATGGCACAGTTATAGCTGAGGCAGTAGATTTGTAAAAGAATAACAAATGTACAAATGGACAGTGCCACTGCAATATGCTGCCTCCTGCGAAAGGGAGCCATATAAATAATCAAACCTCAAATAACAATAACACACAAGCAATACACACAAGTAAACTGACCTATTATGTATAACATTTCAGTCAAACGCGAGTAACAGAATCACTCCTATATTCAATGTTTTACATGTTACATAACCTTATTTTATGACTAGAGTAGTAAGAAAGATTTTTTAAGATTTGACCTAGTTTTGAATGCATTTGACCCAGACTCAAACTTGGCCTGAATATGGCAAACATTTCTGTATCGTCGTCCTCATATCTCCCCAACAGCCAAACCAGTCAAGGGATTGATGATAATGATGATGATGATTTAATGACCTAAGTTTTGTTCACATTTGGCCAAAATAACAACTTGGTCTAGTCTAGTAGATACATATCAAATAAACATTTTGACAAAGTTTTATCAAGATTATGTCATAAATATGGCCTCTAGAGTGGTAACAAGGTATTTAAGATTTGACCTGGTGACCTAGTTTTTGGACACAAGTGACCCAGATTCACTCTGTTTAGATATTGTCCAGATTAACAGTATAATTTTACATTTAGTTTTAAATGTCCCAAAACTTACCACAATTATGGTAATCAGTCTGATAAAGTCCATAATGTTGACAGGCTTTATCAATTTGTGACCTCCTCTCAAAGATTGTTTTTCATTGCTATAAATTTGGTGCTGCTGGTCCAGATGAAAAAATTAATCAGGTGCCAATTGTCCTGGTCGATGAATTAAAGAGGTGCCATTTCTCAGGGATTGAAAAAAGTAGGTGCGGATTGACAAAACCAACATGATACAATGGTGTGATCACACATTCATTTATCTTAACTGAGAAGTTCTGCTGAAAATGATTACTTTTTTCTCATTGCGTCTTTAATGATTAAATGTTTGCCTAGTGTTTGTTGTGTATTGGCGTTGTTATTTTTACAGTTTATCTCAAAATCAATTAAAATAGGTTCGGCAGTTGTAACGCTTTGATTATAATCTATGGAAAGCATCGACTGTCATATACGTACAAAAAGTCAATATGTCATTATATTGGGTGCCTGTGTCAATATATTATGTCAAGCCACCCTTATATTGAGTCAACAAACCTATATATCATGTCAATGTGACCTTATATTATGTCAATACATCATTATAAGAGGTGCATTTGTCAATATATTAAGTCAAAACATCCTTATATTGAGTGGTTTCGTCATTATATTGGGTGCATTTGTCAATATATCGTGTCAAACCATCCTTAAAGTCAATCTGTCATTATATTGGGTTCATTTGTCAATATATCGTGTCAAACCATCCTTATATTGAGTGGTTCTTCATTATATTGGGTGCATTTGTCAATATATCGTGTCAAATCATCCTTATAATAAGTCAATCTGTCATTATATTGGGTTCATTTGTCAATATATCGTGTCAAACCATCCTTTTATTGAGTGCAGGTTTCGTCATTATATTGGGTTCATTTGTCAATATATTGTGTCAAACCATCCTTATAGTAAGTCAATCTGTCATTATATTGGGTTCATTTGTCAATATATCGTGTCAAACCATCCTTATATTGAAAGGTTTCGTCATTATATTGGGTTCATTTGTCAATATATCGTGTCAAACCATCCTTATATTAAGTCAATCGGTCATTATATTGGGTGCATTTGTCATTATATTATGTCAAACCATCCTTATATTGAGTCAAAAAACCAAAACATCATGTCGATGTGACTTTATATAAAGTAAAAAAATATTTATCTTGTGTGCGTTCGTCGTTATATTGAGAGGATCAAATTGACCGGGTCATATTGCAAGTGTGCACCGATACCTTCAACAATAGGCGGCAACGTAGTGGTGCACAGTGCGACATTACCCGGTCCATTTGATTCACCCTTTATACCACTCAATATAAGGATGGTTTGACATAATATAATGACAAATGCACCCAATATAATGACAGATTGACTAAATAAAATAATCACAAAGTTTACTTCAGACTTTAGATGCTGATATAACCTTTAAAATTATTTTCAAATAATTTCATTCAATAAAGAAGTAACTATGTTTTAAGCACAGGCATAACTGATAAGAGTACTATTAAAAAAACCCATCTTTTTCGGCCTTAAACATTACGTGTAGTCACTGAATATTGTTTCACAGATAGATATGTTAGAAAGCTGTATTATTTTTAGTCAACTTTAATTTTTAACGATGTGAAATATAATTCATTAATGTTTCTAATCTTTGAACGCTTTAGTCTACCAGATTCTTCAGTACAGTCATGGCAGTGGGTCAAGTGATAGCCAATATGGTGGCTGTCAATTTATACATTCTGGGAATTTCTAAAGGGGCATGGCAATTTTCACATGCTGTTTATTTAAAAAAAGGGACCCAATTGTCACAAAACCAGGTTTTTCATTTTGAAAAAGTCTGACAAAGGGAGACAACTCAAACTGAACTGATTGTTTATAATTAACCTCCTTTGTTTCAAAATAAATCTATTTTTAGTTGTGGCAACCTTGACCTTGGAGATATTGATGTTATTATTTCGTGCAACACACCATCCAATGATGGTGAACAAATGTGCCAACTGAATTTAAAATCTCACAATGAATGACATAGTTATGGCTCGGACAATTAAGCTCATTTATGGCCATTTTTGACCTTTGAACTCAAAGTGTGACCTTGACCTTGGAGATATCAACGTAATTCTTTCGTGCGACACACCGTCCAATGATGGTGAACAAATGTGCCAAACCATTTTAAAATCTCACAATGAACAACAAAGTTATGGCCCCGACATGCTTGTTCCGCCCGCCCGCCGACATTCGCCAATCTAAAAACCAGTTTTTTCCTTCAAAATACCTGGTTAAAAAAGGTCATAAAATAGAGTAATATTAACAATTATAAAAATACAAACATAGAAACATTTAAAGTGTAATTGTTGTGTAATTTTTACATAAAACTGAGTATAATTAATATATTTGATCTATTTATCTTTCAATATCTTTTAGTTATCAATGTAAATAGCCGAGTATAATTAATATATTTGATATACTTATCTTTCTAAATCTTCCCTTTCATTTACATGCTATTACAGTAATCTTTCAAGAGTGACAAGCATACCAAAGCAGAATATACATATGAATCTGATTATACAAAACACATCCGCTAACATATTAATCATACCATGTTTGTCTTTTTCAATTATCTAAAAAAAATAATGCTTAAAATGTGTTTTTTCTTTGCTACTGCAGACTAATGTCCTTTGCTAATTCAAGTGTTATTTGTCATTTTTGCACAGAATCATAACTTCTTTTCTTAATTGTCTGCCATCTTGGGATAATGTTGAATTCAACATTAGTGTATAGTAACGTAAAAGTTTATATGTCAGACTACATTAATCACCAACCAACAGTTTTGAATTTTGATCTGACCCCTGGATCAAACGTTATGGGTAAATATGTAAATGGGAAAAATGGGTAAAAAAAACTCATTTTACTAACAACATGCGACACAGATGATAATAACTTTTGACTCAGGGGTCAGATCAAAATTCCAAATAGTGCACCGTTGCACATATGCTCATAGCTACCATGGGTGTAAGTTTCAAGGTTCTAGTGCTATATCCACTATTTGAAATTTTGATCTGACCCCTGGGTCAAATGTTATGGGGTTTGGGATGAGGCCGGGTCAGAGATTTTCACTTTTTTTAGGTAATTTTTCATTAACTTCTTTATTTCTACACCGATTCACTTCTAATTGATACTAAACTTCTTTCATGACAATACGGTCAATCTCAACTATGCATGTCCCCATTACCAACCCTGAGGCGCCGCGCCCACATAGACCACGCCCACCCAAAATTTAGTTTTAACATAAACTTATTCATTTATTTCCCAATTGAATTCAAGTTAATACTGAACATCTCTTATGACATCACAGTCTATCTCGACCATCCATGTCCACATTACCCACCCCGGGGCCCCACCAACATAGGCCCTGCTTACCCAAAATTGCCTTTTAATATAACATCAATGCGGCGAGGGATACGCGTCGGCCACTGCCGCGCCATTTCTAATTTTATATGTTGCCATTTGACAGCATGAGACGCTCCTTTAGCACTTGTGCGGAATTCTGTCATTTAAACATGCGAATCAGTTTGCCTCTGGTTAACAATATAGTAACCATTGTTAAACTAATACAATATTTAAAAACATATTTGGTTTAAATTGTTTATTATTAAGGCATTTTTGGAGTAAATGGATTCTTGAAAGATTCCATGAAAGAGGGGAAAAATACATATTGGGGAAAGGGCCAATACACGGCAGGTCTCAAAGAAGAAAAACAAACCCACCTCAGTAACTAATTGATTAAATCTACTCGTTTAAAATACTTGAAAAGACTAATGTATGCTTAATATGGAATTTATCAAGCCTTGGCGGAGGGTCAGAGACAATTATCTCTGATTTTGCTGCATCTAGACTAAAAATTTCGGTCATGAGACAATTGAGATTATTGATAAGGGTAAAAAGATAGTATGGAATGAAACCTAATTGTAGATATTACATATCTTGCATGTGAATGAAGTTTATTTATAATTCTTATTTTTAAGAGTGGGGTAAGCAATAACCGTAAAGTAACGATTGTGGAATGCATGGTGGAGAAAATCTGTAGCAAAAGTGAAACATATATGAAACAGCAACTCCTACAAATAGAGAAATTGTTGAATCCAGGATTTCATGCAGTTTGCTTTGTAATAGATCCGAAGACAATTGATGACGTGAAAAATCAATTTCAACCAATTATTGAGTACTTTGGAAATGATGCTAGTGATTATGCTTTTGTACTCATGGCATCTACAAAGCAGGGAGGTGAATGTGAAAAGAACTTTCCTTACCATCTAGATGGCGAACACCTGGGAGTAACATCTGTTTTGAAATTTTGTGGGTTTAAAGAGTTGTACATAAACAATCACAATCACACCCTTCCTAAAAAAAAAGAAGAAATGATAACAGAGATGTTTGCTTCCATTGACAGTGCAAATGTGAGAAAGCTAACTCCTTACTTTAGTTCACGCTTTAAACAACAAAATGAAGCTGAAGAAGCCTCTGCAACAGCAAAAGCTGCTGAAGCTGCCAGAGCTGCTAAAGCTGTTAAAGCTGCTGAAGCTGCTGAAGCTGACAGAGCTGCTGAAAAAGCTGAATTTGATAAGACTACAAAACAATTAATTGATGCTAAGAAAGCTGCTGAGAAAGCTGCTGCGGAATATGCTAAAGCCGCTGAGGAGGCAAGAGCTGCTAAAGAAGCTGCAGCTGCTATAGCTGCCAAAGCTGCTAAAGATGCGGAAGCTGAACACCAAAGGAAACTTAGAAGGGAACGTGAATCTTATCAAGCATATAAAAGAAATATTGAAAACAAAATAAAAAACCAGAAATCAATTTGTTGTTTAATGTAAAAAAACAATCAAATCATATAATAGGTGATTTATTGACAGTTTGTTTGGTAGACACACTATTTTCCCTCTAAGGACAGTTTGAACTATCAACCAATCAGAAACAACATACCTCAACAGGTAGATAAACTGCCAATCAGGAACAGTGTAATGAAACATTGAATATAAACAACTTCCTGCGGATAATGGATGTTTACGTCTATGCTTTTTAAATCAATATATTAATCAATCATTTAAAGTAACAGGAACTTTAAAAATTGATGTTAAGAATTTTTTGCACTTTCCTTGAATTCATATCTAAGAAAGAAAAATAATTTCTTATGAACTAAAAGAACCAATTGTTCATGAACATTCGGTAAAATGCATGAACTGTTAAGTTTATCAACTTTGTAGTTCATTAAGTTTATCAACTTTGTAGTTCATAAACAACACATTCACGGACAGTTCATACATTGGAACAATACGTTCATGAACTATTGGACTTCATTTGCCATTTTATAATTAACTGTTCATGAACCATTTTTAGGCTTCATGCCCTTTAATGAAGTTAAAAAATTCTTCATCAAGAGTTACTTAACTCCTGAACTATTTGTGCAGGGATATTATCCTGAGAATTATATCACCTGAAGGCTGAAGTTTACAACAGTATGTATAATCTCTCAAAACAAAGATTTTGTATGTCATTAAACAAATAAGTCTTTAAACAAATGCATTAAATGATCAGTTGATATTTCACATGAATTTTCTTTCACTTTCCCCAGATTTTCAAAAAGTAGTGTGCAAGTGGCGACAACAGGTGGTGAGCATGTGGCTATGGTATTAATTAGTGAAAACATCATTTTGAATGATAAATAATCAAATTATAAAGAAAATCAACTTTTCTTGAAAAAAATCACTATCAAATATATATATATATAACATGGTTTTCAACTCAAACTCACCCGAAAACGGGGTGCATCGCTTTGAACAGCCATAACTTCATCAATTGTGCAGCGATTTTCACGAACTAGATCGTATTCAACGCAGAAATGAATTGACATGACGCCTTATCTATGATCGCTCCGCCCACTAGAATTGATCCACCAATCAGCGATCGATTAATCGGGCGCACTCGGTATTAACGACATGTCCGCCATTTTCTAGACAAGCTACATGTTTAGGTTCACTTTTATTCCAACGAGTTTCTTTTGTTTTCCTCTTTTAAAAAACGATTAAAATTGGTTAAACGGCGTCAATGAGGATTATGTAACTCGGAAATCGATATCCTGAAAGATTAGTTGGTGACATTTAATTTATATCGTTTCCAAAGCCGAAAAGAGATTTTGAGAAGTGTAAGAGATGTAAAAATACATGCGGTCGTCACCACGAACAACTGAACGTCAACACTGTCAAAGACAATTATAATATATTTTTATCGGATATATATACTAGCAGATTTAAATAGTTTATGTTATCGATCTGATTATCACATAATATTTCACTTTTTTTAAATAGTTTTATCAGTTACTAGGTCAGAAGCGAGGTTCATCTGCATTACTTAAAGAGAAATAAAACCCAGCATGAAGCCTAATTCATGCTGTGTTTTATTACTCTGATAGTAATGCTCTTAATTTACACCATACATGTTATTTGAAGGTGACATGTGATATATTATCTTATTAACGGTATCTACACATTTGCACTCATGTGGTATCACCAATAAACGCTTTTAATCCAAACTAGGAGCTCGAATGCCTAGATCTCATTTTTTAAAACGAGTTTCGTTTATTTTGTTCGGATTAAAAAACGGAAATAAATATGGCAAGAACGGTGTAAAAAGGGTTAATGCAACTCTGACATTTGGTATCCAGAAAGATAAGTTAGATGAATTAAATTTATACCATTTCCAACGCGGCAATGCGGTCTTGACAAGAGCGGGTGGAAGCTTCAAGAATTACCGAGATCCCCTTTATAGAACATTAATTTATTTCACAAACTTGAAATGTCATATAAGCAATAACTAAGCATTATTAAGTATGTATTATGTCACGTGTGCATGTAAAATGATTGAGAATTTTGGTACCCAATTCGTGTAACTTTACGAAATCCCCGTTAAAAATCGCGTTTCTGTGTGTATCAGAAACAAGTGAAAACCATTTTGTTATTATTTTAATAAAGACGTATCGATAAATGCTATTGTAAAAGAGTTATTATTACTGATATTAGTTAACCAATAAATGCGGTAACTTCGGGGAAGTCGGTACCTGCGCGAGCGTCTGATATTGGTAGCCTTATTAATTTATAATAGCCTGACCGTATTCCATTTCGTACAACGCTAATTTTATATCAGACAATGTCCAAACTTACTGTGTTGTTTTTGCGCTTTAAATTATAGTGAGTGATAAATGTCCCATAAGCAATGTTTAATATGATTAATATCACTGTTATACGCAATAACATGTGGGATTGAGGTACCCACCCGGCGTCAGAAAGCGCGTAAAACTTCACCGAATTTCCAGTTATAAAGCGCTATTTCGTGTCAAATACACGGGCAGGGGGGAATGTTTCGGTAATAATTTTGTTAATAACACGGGTAAATACCGGTGAAGTGTTAATTTATTGCAAATACCACCATTACACGTAATAACGGGTTCGATTTCGGTAAGCGCGCAAGCGTTTGAGAGCGTGTTTAATGTACCGATTTACCCGTTATAAATAGCTGATCTTCTCTTTAATCGTATATTTTTTGCATTTGCAGAATAACTAAATGGCATCAACCCCTTTACAAGTGTAATATGGTGTTAAACAAGTCCATAAAATCATCCGGAATATCGCGTAAATCTATATGCAGTCTATAGGCAAAGAAGCCATTTTGGGGTTAGCTTGTCTAGGTTTTCTTCCCGCTGAGCCACGTGATTAAGTGGGCGGAGCGATCACTGATAAGGGGTCATGTCAATTTCTATCTGGAAATGTATATATCTTGCAAGATGTTTACAAATGCTGTGTCAAAGTTTAAGACATAACACGATACACAACTCGCGTAACCTACTTGACATCGATCGGACACGATCTAAGACTGAATGCTTCACAGAGTAAAGGGCATTTTCCCTGCAAAGTTCACATACCTCGATACCATAATTCAACAAGAGCACCGCCTTGCGGCTGCAGACCGCTCATCTATTTTCTTTTTAAAGGTGAAGGGACTCTCAATTTAAATCACAAAGGAGGGAGAGGTGGAGCGAAGAGGGGTGTATAGTGTGGGGGTGTTGACATTTATTACATAATCTTCCAAAAATGCGGAAAAAATGCACACAAAAAATTCGGGGGGGGGGATTCTTGGGTGCGATGGTTGGACGGTATTTCAAAATAATAAAAAAAATATTTGTGTTTTTTAACTGTTTCAAAAAAAAAATTGGGGGAGGGTGGGGGGAATAGTGAGAGGGTGTGGTGGTCATTTGTGAGATGATCTTTAAAAAAAATTAGGGGAGATTCGGGGGGGGGGGCACGGGGGATGGTTTGGGTGGAGTCTATTGTGATATGTCAGGTAATAGTAGTTTTGTCAAAGTATAAATCAAATCTAATCATAAATAAAGAAGTTATGGCAATTTTAGCAAAATATAATAATTTAACCTTGAGAGTCAAGGTCATTCAAAGGTCAAGGTAAAATGCAACTTGCCAGGTACAGTAACCTCATGATAGCATGAAAGTATTTAAAGTTTGAAAGCAATAGCCTTGATACTTTAGAAGTAAAGTGGATCGAAATACAAAATTTAACCATATATTCAAAGTTACTAAGTCAAAAAAGGGCCATAATTCCGTAAAAATGACAACCAGAGTTATGCAACTTGTCCTTTTACTGTCCCCTTATGATAGTTTGCGAGTGTTCCAAGTATGAAAGCAATATCTATGATACTTTAGGGGTAAAGTGGACCAAAACACAAAACTTAACCAAATTTTCAATTTTCTAAGTATAAAGGGCCCATAATTCCGTCCAAATGCCAGTCAGAGTTACATAACTTTGCCTGCACAGTCCCCTTATGATAGTTAATAAGTGTTGCAAGTAAGAAAGCAATAGCTTTGATACTGTAGAAATAAAGTGGACCTAAACACAAAACTTAACCAAATTTTCAATTTTCTAAGTATAAAAAGGGCACATAATTCTGTCAAAATGCCAGTCAGAGTTACATAACTTTGCCTGCACAGTCCCCTTATGATAGTTAGTAAGTGTTGCAAGTATCAAAGCAATAGCTTTGATAC
The DNA here is from genome assembly GCF_020536995.1 of Dreissena polymorpha. Classification (NCBI taxonomy): domain Eukaryota; kingdom Metazoa; phylum Mollusca; class Bivalvia; order Myida; family Dreissenidae; genus Dreissena; species Dreissena polymorpha. The sequence continues at coordinate 951,352 of NC_068359.1, read as the reverse complement.
TTAAGGAATAAAATGGACCTAAACACAAAACTTAACCAAAATTTTCAATTTTCTAAGTATAAAAAGAGCACATAATTCTGTCAAAATGCACGCCAGAGTTATCTAACTTTTCCTGCCCAGTCCCTCATGATAGTTAGTAAGTGTACCAAGTTTGAATGCAATAGCATTGATACTTTCTGAGAAAAGTGGACCTAAACGCAAAACTTAACCGGACGCCGACGCCAAGGTGATGACAATAGCTCATTTTTTTTCAAAAAATAGATGAGCTAATAAAACGTTTGAAAAAAACATTCTTACCATGCTTGCCTTTACATTATGCATCAAAACTAACTGTCCAGAGCCGTTTGAAACCTTTTTACATATATTTCAACTAACCGACATTTTAAACATACGAGTGATTTCATTGGTCTATTGCGAAGGTGTGTCTTTACACCTGAAGATTTCATTTATTAATCGGGTCTGATCGCAGTCAAGTAGGCCACGCGAGTTGTGTCTCGTGTTATTTCTTAAAATTTGACCCAGCATTTGTAGAAACATAACAAGATATATACATTTCCAGAAAGGAAATTCATTTCTGCGTTGAATAAGACCGGTTTCATGAAAATCGCTGCACAAGTGATGAAGTTATGGCTGTTCGAAGCGATGCACCCCTTTTTCGGGTGATTTTGAGTTGAATACCTTGTTACATTGCAACTCCAATATATCGCGGTTGAAGGGACGTGACCGTGATATATCCGGCGCGTGATATAAATTGTAAAGTTATTCATACATGTATATGTATGCATAAGCATACTTTGGCAATCTCAAAACACACTATTTACATACCATATTGAATTATGTGTTATATCCATATGTTATTCATTGGTATAACACAAAAAAATTATTCCATGTAAGTATTTTCAAATGCGTATAATTAAATTTATAATCCGAAAACCATTGTTAAGTATTATTGTTCTAGAAAGCAAGCACAAATTAGACCCCATGTACAAAATGATATCATTCACCTCATGGAAAGCATGGGCAATTTGACAAACTGCATGAGGGACATGATTCACCTCTCGTTTAAAAGCAAGACATCTACACTGTATCTAAGGTGCAAAGATTATTGACATAGGTCAGTATTGACTTGTGACATTTACAGTTATAATTGTATACACCTTAATGTGTTTACTGGTGCGTTTCGGCAGTTCAAAGCAAATTCAATAGAGAAAGGTAACACCCAAAATGACCTGTGATTGGCAAGTTGATTATTGTTTATTGCAGTACACAGGTGCTATAGTGGTGTACAATGAGAGCAAACAATCTGGTTCAAACTGGATTATGAATGACGGATTAAACAGAAATTAAGGTGGGTGAAAAAAAGGGTAAAATACAACTTTGAAACGGATTTTATCTCAGCAAATTGTCAGATTTTAAAACATGTTATTTAGGGATTATGCTCCTCAGATTTTTGGGAGCCATAGCCGATTCGCGATATATTTGACAGCGCGATATAACGGACCGTGATATATTGGAGTTGCAGTGTATATATATATATATATATATATATATATATATATTTTATAGTGAAATTTTTTTTTCAGAAAAGTTCATTTTCCGTTATAATTTGTTCATTTATCATTCGAAATGATGTTTTCACTAATTAATATCATAGCCACATGCTTACCACCTGTGGTGGCGACTTATTGTAAATTTTGGCTATAATTTATTTCAAATATCAGTTCTTGAGGCAATAACATATGACTGTATTAAAGACATGAACACTCAACAGAAACATAAAAAGTAGAATATACAGCAAAAAAATATGAATTACCTCATTTTACCATGTATGACAACCCGGACAGAAGCTCCTACATTATTTTTAAAACCCCGACAGTTGCTCCTACACTATTTTAACACCATGGCCATTGTTTGATTATTAGATGCGAAACATTAAAACATACTATAAGCCGATCAAAGGTTAACACCTATAATTAGCCGTAAATTAAATTTACATAAATTATTAAGTAAAAAATAACAGCCGATTTAACATGAGCCGATCAATGTGGTTTTTATTAATTAATTAACTAATTAAATAACTGGGTTACAGTTTCTTGACCGAGGGACTTGAAAGTTTCTACAAGGAGGATGAAGAAATCGATCACATCCGTGGCATGTTGGACGGCCTTGCGTTCTTACCCGTGGATGACGTCGCCAGCGGGATGGCATATTTGAAGAAGTCGGCACCAGACGTACTCACATCGGTAGTGGACTACTTTGGCACCTACTCCGTGTCTGGTGTGTTCCGGACTAAATACCAACGGTTGGATATGCTTCAGCCGGACTCCCCCTAGGTACCAGCCAGAAATGTGGAATGTCCACGCAGAGACTTTAAGCTCCAGCGACCGCACCAACAATGTCTGCGAAAGCTGGAATAATGGTTTTGGCATCTCGTTGACCACGACAACCCATCACTGTGGATTTTAATAGGCTGCCTGCAGAAAGACAGCGCGATGACTGAAACAGATGTCTACAGACTAAGCAAGGGTGAGTCAGTGGATAAACGTATCAGAAAGAAGATGGTGAGCAACCAACATACACTAAAGATTTTGTGTGATCAGTATTTGACTGGAACCATGTCGATGGTGGAGTTTCTTCAGAATGTTGGGCACCAAATTTGTCTCTGGCACTAGGATGTGTTGTGAATAATCAGTGCGCATAAGATCATAAATACAAGTTTTAAAAAAAAGGCTCCAACAACCTCAACGGGACCAAAGATGCTGCTAATTGGGAAGACCTGGTGAAGAAGACATTGGACAACCCTAAAGATAAAGAGGAATAGGACATCACAGAAGACTTTTACTAGGAAACGCCAACTGGGATGACAGACCAGGAGGTGAAGTTTTTTGACAGCGACAACAACACCGAAGTTTAAGAATTTAAAGGTTTTGACGCCTCAGACATCAACAGAAGACAAGTGTAGACAACAACCAGAACCATAACGACCCTTTTCAGGGCATCTATATTCTTAAGAGAATAATCTTTTAAATTGTCTAAAATATAGTGCTATGCAATCCATGCTTCTAATCATATAAACGCAACTTTCTTTGAAAACAAAATTTAAAGCGCTTGAAATACTTGGATTTATTTTTTGTGAAATAATTTTTGTCTTGAAACCTTTTTCCTCCACTTTGGCTTTTAAAATATCGGGTGCGTGTCATACATGGTAGGGCACTATACATGGTAAAATACGGTATATAATCTAACTAAGTTTCAAACTACTAACTAACTGTTTAGTTACAAAACAAAATTAAATTAACAGGCAAATTAATGTCAGTAGACGTTAGAAGGATCAGGTTAATTGAGTCATTTATATTATTTTTCATTGTTAACTAAAAATCTCAACAAAGGTTATAACAAACCCACTTTTTCCTTTTTATCACTGCAAAATTAATAAAATGTACATGAAACACTTTCAGTTAGAAATGTCAGCTTTAATTATTTAAGTTACAGATGGAGGACTGTTTTGTTCCTCACACAATATTAGGAATAATACAAAGGAATTCAATGTTAATTTCAGTCAACCTTAAACACACCTTCAGTTTAGTTTATATGGTATGACAACTTCATATTATAGCAACAGGAAATTCAATTTGTGTAATGAAAATTCAAGCTTCTTAATTTTTTAAAGGCCTATTATATAAATTCCGCTTCACTTTACATATAAAGAACACTTTTTGACAATGGTTTGTTGTATATTCCAAATATTTAGATTGAGTAAACATTTAAGAAATTCATTTTAAATTTCTACAGTAAAAGATCTATGTGTTCTGTTTAGAATTCAAAGACAATTTATAAAATATAAAAAAAGAAATGTGTATATTGCATTACAACATTAAAATATAATTAAGTATTTGAGAAAAATCAAATAAATGTCTATATATGTATTTTTTATACATATTGATGTATACAATTTAGGAAGTATAAATCTTTATCTGCTTATATTACTGCAGGGTCTATACATTCCAATATCATTTTCCTCCTCAATGTGTGCACCTTAGTTCTATGAACATTGAATGTGGGTGTTTTAAAACTTGACGTGATTTCATGACTATGTTCTTTTTAATATGAATGACATGAAAATTGAACAGTTTTAATGCTGTATATGTTAACAACGTGAAAATGTTCTCTTTTTTATATACTAGTAACTGATGTAAACATTGAACGTTTCTCTCATTTTTATATAACTGGTGCGAACGAAGGAACGTTGTCAACATTTTAGTATTGCTAATGAGAACATTCCACAGTAATGTTGTCTTCATTCTTTGATTACTGATTTGAACATTCAATAGTTTTCTCCATGTTTATATTACTGATGTGAACATTCAACAGTTGTCTTCATGTTATATTACTGATGTGATCATTCAACAATTGTTTTCATTTCTATATTACTGATGTGAACATTCAACAGTTGTCTTCATGTTTACATTACTGTTGTGAACATTCAACAGTTGTCTTCGTGTTTATATTACTGATGTGAACATTCAACAGTTGTTTTCATTTCTATATTACTGATTTCTATATTACTGATGTGAACATTCAACAGTTGTCTCCATTTTTATATTACTGATGTGCAGGGATCATATTTTCCAGCAACACCAATCGGTCTGTATTTAAATGGGGAAAAAGTTTCCGAAAATTTTTAACCGAAACTATGACAAATTACGTTAAAATATATACCATTGATTTTGCCATTCATGAAGAGGGTATAATAATGTAAAAGTTAAATTGCCTTAAGCATTTTTTTAAACGGAATATACGAGTTTTCTCAGTTGTTTTATCATTAGCTATTTCATTGTTGTTTCGGTAACTTGTTGTTGAATCTAATTATGGCGTCGTTGTCGCCTATGGTCTCGTTGTGCTTTGACGACTAACTGTTTTATCTGACTTTTCATTGTTGTCAATATTATTAATCTGTGTAAGTCTATACCGATGTTTTTTAATCATTGTCGACTCGATAATAGCTTACACACATGCATTGTATCTAACAAATGTCTGTGCGTAGGTTGGCTACTGGCAATAATAAAACCAAATAGTTGAAAAACAATTCGTGTACGTTATAGTTTTTTTGTCGAATAAACCACGGCCGATAGTTAAGATGCGTAGATTAAAAACCACGCATCTTAACTTCCGGTCGTGGGTTATTCAACAACAAACAATAGAGTACACGAATTATTTCGATTCGAACACGATTTTTACTTAAGATTTATACAATGTATATTATTTTTCTTGTGAACTATTTTATGTGAAGTTCCGACCATAAAAATAAATTTCGGCTGTTCTGTCAATCAAAACCGCAACTTTCATTCATTTATTGCCGGCTTATTACGATGGTGGAAAATGTATCGGCATGTAATGTTTAGTTACAGCGCGTGCTTGCAGTGTATAAGGTCCGCCCACAATTATTGCACAATATCCGATTTTCTTCTTTGTTTATATGAAAGTTTACTGACTGTATCATGCATGAAATGCACAATTTCCACGAGGATAACATCGAGGTTTTAATCTCCGAAGTAACTGTCAACGATTTTATCATGGACGAGCACACATTACGGACCGATTAGTGTACTAGGTATAAGCCAGTGAAATTATCGATTGATATTGACACTGGGTTATTCACGCTTGACTAATTACACAACCGCGCGAATCTTCGTTGTTTGGGGTCATACGCTGATACTAGTCGGCTGACGTGCAATAGACTGATCCTGACCGGTTTAGAGACTGCAGTGAATGGTTTATCACACCTAATCGAGCTAAGAATGTAATTAGGGTATGCTAGCATGTTCCGTAATCGATTTTATGACATGGGAATTTTAGCAAACAAAATCGGACCGACTCTTTTGGATTTTCAATCGGTCTTTCATGACCTCAATCGGTATAGGACCTACAAAACCGAAAATATGATCCCTGCTGATGTGAACATTCAACAATTGTCTTCATGTTTCTATTACTGATGTGGACATTCAACAGTTATTTTCATTTCTATATTACTGATTTCTATATTACTGATGTGAACATTCAACAGTTGTCTTCATTTATATATTACTAATGTGAACATTAAACAGTTGTCTTCATGTTTCTATAACTGATGTGGACATTCAACAGTTATTTTCATTTCTATATTACTGATTTCTATATTACTGATGTGAACATTCAACAGTTGTCTTCATTTTTATATTACTGATGTGAACATTCAACAGTTGTTTTAATTTCTATATTACTGATTTCTTTATTACTGAGGTGAACATTCAACAGTTGTCTTCCTTTTTAATATTACTGATGTGAACATTCAACAGTTGTTTTCAGTTCTATATTACTGATGTTAACATTCAACAGTTGCTTTCATTTCTATATTCCCGATATGAACATTCAACAGTTGTCTTCATGTTTATATTACTGATGTGAACATTCAACAGTTGTCTTCATGTTTATATTACTGATGTCAACATTCAACAGTTGTCTTCATTTTTATATTACTGATGTGAACATTCAACAGTTGTCTTCATTTTTATATTACTGATGTGTACATTCAACAGTTATTTTCATTTCTATATTACTGATGTGAACATTCAACAGTTTTCTTGATTTTTATATTACTAATGTTAACATACAACAAACTTGTCTTCATTTAAATATTAGTGATGTGAACATTCAACAGTTGTTTTCATTTATATTACGGATGTGAACATTCAACAGTTGATTTAATTGTTATATAAATCTTCATTTCATATCAATAGTGCATTTCCCTTAAAATTCAGAGAAGACCTTTAATATTGAAACTTATTTTTAATGAAAATGTGATTATTAGTATTCAAACTTGTGTTATACTTTTATTTTTTACATTAAATTATAAGGGCGTTGTCCTGCTTTCCAGTTGTTTCTGATTTCAACTTTTTTTTCAATATTTAAGTTTTTTGGTTCAGTTCTGTTTGTGTACATACATTTTTTCGCAGACTAGATGCAATCTTAATGATTGTTATTAAAGCCAAATGTCAACAGATTGATCACATTTAAGTGGAAAATAAGCTTGGTATTCATTTTAAATACATTTCGTTTTATACTGACTGATGTGCAAGGTCAGTTTCTAATAAATCGAAATAAAAGCAGTTTATAACGTCATTTTCATCAAGTGATTACATGTATAAATTTTCATTTGATTCAATATATTTGCTCAAACCAGAATGGCAATTAATAAACTCATCATATAAGAAAGATTAATCAACTTTTAATTTATAGTTATTATTCCATATATTTTTTTGAGGCTACAAACCACAAACAAGTCTCATGTTTATGCACTAATGATAAAGTACAGGCATTTCCCCGGGATAGTGGTAAGGCACAGCAGCAAGACAGCGCGGAAGGGGGATGGTGCGGAAGGGGGATGGTGGGGAAGGGGGCGCGCGTGTCGATTATGTATGTATATGTATATTCTACATGTTATTGATCAATATCTAAACTACTTTGAAGTTATTTAAACACAACATTTACTTGTATTATTTATTTATTTTTTGTCAATTAATTTTATTGAAGTCATATATTATAATTTTGAATAACAATCAAAATATCAGTAGGCATTAGAACGCAAAAACTAACTGAAAAACAAACAAATTTAAAATGACATATTTTGCCATAAGTATACAGTAATACAATGTTAAGTTAAAAACTGTTCTCTGCGGCTTCTCCTGATGCAAGGCATACACCATTCTTTCGGGACCCACTGCATCAATATCTGACTTCAAGCGGAAAGAAGACGTAGTGCGAGCTTGATTTTCTTTGTTTACCCTGTTCATTATGCTGAAGCGCCTCTGGCAGTCTGCAATGCACACAATAACTCTCAAATTAGATATTTTAAATCACTTTGATTTTACATGCAAATATATATTCATGCAAATAAAAAACATCTTTCATTTGTTATAGTGTTCTTGAGAGCCTAGTCAAGTACCTATAAGCTGTAAAAAGGGGCAGACCAACAGCTGCCAGCTTGTACAGATGGTTTTGGCTTTTCCGTAAACGGATGGTCACCTAGCTACTACATCGCCTCATCAGCCTTCTTCTGAAGGCTGATTAAATCGCTTGGTTGGTGGGGTGGGAGGTCTCAGGATCACTGGAAACGCCCTAGGCACTTGCACTTATCATACTCTTCGACAGCGACGATTCATTAGAAGTTCTTACCAAGAAATTAGCAATTGCAGATTTCCCAAACACAAGGACTGGTTGTTTCTTGATCTCATCATTCTGTCATGCACAAAAACTTAAGAAAAAAAATGTTGCAGGTATATTTCGTAAAAATCTAAGAAATTATTGGTGTGAATACATGAGATGTTGGTGCTGTTAATTTAAAAATGTTGCACGTATATTTCGTAAAAATCAAAGAGATTATTGGATGCGAATACACGCTGTTAATTTATAGTTGCCTTTGACAAAATAGTGTGACCCTATTTTAAGTGGGTGGTAGCGACCAACTGAGACATTTGACTTCAATTAATTGTAATTACAACTTAAATAATGCACAACCGCAACAAACATCATGGTTGATCCCCAAAAATGACCTTTATATACCCCTTATGCACACACTGCTTATTAGGGTGTGCGTGTTTTGATTGATCCTGTGCTGAATGCAGACACCATTCAGATCAGAGATTGCAAGCACATGTGCAATTTTCAAGCGTCGCGGCGGTATGATCCAAAAAACAAGCGCCGCTGCTAAATGAATTTTGAATTTCAGGCACCATAGAGCAGCTGTGCTAAACCCACCAGGGGAAATGCCTGTTATAACATGAATCAAAACTTGGAAATAATTTATTTAATGTAACAAAGCAACTCTGTTAAGTACTTAATGCATGTAACATCTCCATATTTATTGTATATGTGAATACAAATTTCTTCTTGAAAAGTGTTTTTTCTTATTGCATTTCTACAGTTCATTATCCCATTGATTATCGCAAAACACTAGCAACTATACTGTGAAACCATTTATTTTTGTAAGCATTGAATTATGTAGTAAAAAAAAAATGGAATAGTTTGTCCACACATACATTTGCCGATTTTTGAATTTTCGAAAAAAAAGAATTTTCATTTATCATTGTCCAATTTGTTTGTAATTCTTGACCACGATTAATCAGGGTGGGGATAAATCACAGTGAGAAGAGGGGGTAACTTTGGAGTCATTTGCATAAGGTGGGCCTTGTTTATCGCATGCCAATTAAGTAGTCCTTAATACTGTCATCAGGTTAATTTATTAGTACCGGGTAACTGGCCCTTCTTATCGCATGCTATGATAAACTATTTCATTGTTATGATTCGCAGATAAGTGGGAAAGACTGTTAACAAGTGTTTGCAACGATGAAGTTAATTTCATATTAGTCTTATTCAGCTACAATCATTGCAAAACTGATGACAATGAGTAGATAGTTGTTCACAATTGGCGACTGTTACAATTTTTGAGGGAGGAAAGTTCATAAGTTCACAACACAGTATATACACTTTACATTTTATTTGCACACTATGATAATAAATATATACACCAATGAATAAGTCTCTCATACTTCTTGTCTCTTTACATCTCAACGTTCCATTCCACTCTCCCAAGCCTCTCTCTCAACCTGGCTATTCATACTATTCTGCCCACCCTCCCATATTTGGATGTGTGGACAGACACAGATAGTACCTTACATTTAATTGGTATTTATTATTTCAAGTGTTGACATATTTGACAAGCAGACTCTGCGAGCACCAGAACAGACCAGTGTTGCTAATCTTTATTACAAAATAATGACCAACTGGTATCCTGTTCTGATAACAAATGCCCACCATGCCACATGGCATCAAACAGAGCAGTCTAAATTGAAATCATATACTAAAATTACAACACGAAAGTCCTTACTATTCCACCTAAACAAGGAAAATGTTATCAATAAAGCTTTACTCCATTAGCTGCTTTTTACAAGAAATGTCACGTGTCCAGAAAGTACACAGTATAATGTAGTCTTCTTTGTGTAATAACCGAATTTTTTAGATTGCAAAACAGGCACAGAATGCATAGATAACTTTGGATATTTAAATATCTTTCATGCCTACGGGTAATCCGTCTTAATTTTTTCAAACAGTGGACACAATTATTTGAAAGAAACTTAAATTTGTCAATCCGTCTATTAACCAAGTATACACACATTAATGTTTGGCGAATAATAATGGTATCAAAGTATATAGATTTATGCATATTAAAGTGTGTTCTATCAAGCTATTGCACTATGCCACCTCACATGTTTGATGGTTAGCATTATATGTCATAAAACACAAAGGAGCAAAGCAAGACAGGACAGTCATAATAAACAAGACCTGTGTTTGTGAAACACTATGCCCCCTACTGCACTTTGAAGCTGCACAGTAGCTATTTTAAACAAGAAATATCTTTAAAAAAGATATACGGCGTTGATTGTGGTCGATGTTTATGAACGATCAAAAGTTATCTCTATGAGATAAAAAGTAGCGGATGCCTCTTTTCTGCGCAGTTCTTAGCTACATCATAAGCAAATCAATTACGGGGTGTTGCGCCAGATTTCGTGGCTTATTTTGCTTTATGTGATATTATTACTCAGATATCTATGTTTACATAATAGAAAAACACAAGAAACATGAAAATAAACGAGTGCATATAGGTCAGCCGGCAATACTCGAATCTTATTTAATTGCATAATTATAGTATAGTGAATTATTGTGCTCATGCTTAATAAACTGGTCTAAATGGATAAATATTTCTAATTAATTTTATCAAAATTGGTCCTTATCATGGTTGAAACCATATTAAAAATCGATGATTGACATACCACAATAATATCGCCGAATATCTTTATTTAGTATCTCTCTGATCAAAACAGACTTCAAGTGCACAAAGTTTACGAGACGGCGTTTATATAAAGATTTCTGCAACTGACCGCAAACTGACCTTGATACCTTGCGGATTGGAATGCAATGCATTACAGTCACTACGTTATTGTCAGTAAGACCGGTGTAACACAATGATCGCAACCCCTTCTGCGAACTCCGGTGATGAACTGTATATAAACTTTGACTTTCACAAATGGCCGCGACTTGACCCGAAACCTCGCGGGTTGAAATGCAATGCAAGTAAGTACTAAATATGACAACATAGCCTTTAGTATAAACGCTTTTGCGCTGGTAATTCTCTGAAAATAAAAGGTGAACGCACAAACTGTATATATGTCGAAAATTGATTGTAAAACTGTTCTATCTATTGAGCCTTTTCATTAGAGATAAAATTGTTTCATGCAGTAAAACAGTGTTACAAAGACGCGGATATGTTTCCAATGTTCTGGTGTTATACTCAAATCAGCCAATGGAATAAATGAAGTGTATTCATTCGTACCTAGCCGCGGGAAATTTTATTTGAGTACTATTGGACACTTACAAAGGTCAAGTCAGGGTGAAAAGCTGGCTTAATACAGCTTACGCCGAAAAAAATTGTTAAGTTCAAGGCCCTATAACTTCAACAAAAATCAATGAACCGGAAAGAAGTTCATACTCATTTTTAAGTCATGTAGTTAGATTTATATACTAAAAATCAGATAAACATCTTAAAGTGTTTCATAACAAGAGGGCCAAGATGGCCCTAGTTCGCTCACCTGAGGAGTCGGTTCTTTCAATCTTTACCAAATGTCAAATTGACCTTAATATTGTCCAGACAAATATCCTGGTCAAGTTTCATCATTATTTCATCTGCGAGTCATGATCAATGTACCTATGAAGTTTCATGATCCTAGGTGTAAGCGTTCTTGAGTTATCATCCGGAAATCATTTTTCTAAGTTGAGTCACCGTGACCTTGACAGCCATTGTGTGAATACGTTTTTTGGCACTGTGACCTTGACCTTTGACCTAGTGACCTGAAAATCGATAGGGTTCATCTGCGAGTCATGATCATTGTACCTATGAAGTTTCATGATCCTAGGCATACGCGTTCTTGAGGTATCATCTGGAAACCATTTTACTATTTCGGGTAATCGTGACCTTGACCTTTGACCTAGTGACCTGAAAATCAATAGGGGTCATCTACGAGTTATGATCAATGTACCTATGAAGTTTTATGATCATAGGCATAAGCGTTCTTGAGTTATCATCCGGAAACCATTTTACTATTTCGGGTCATCGTGACCTTGACCTAATGACCTGAAAATCAATAGGGGTTATCTGCGAGTCATGATCAATGTATCTATGAGGTTTCATGATCCTAGGCATAAGCGTTCTTGAGTTATCATCGGGAAACCATTTTATTGCTTTGGGTCACCGTGACCTTGACCTTTGACCTAGTGACCTGAAAATCAATAGGGGTCATCTGTGAGTCATGATCAATGTATCTATCAAGTTTCATGATCCTAGGCATAAGTGTTCTTGAGTTATCATCCGGAAACCATTTTACTATTTTGGGTCATCGTTAAATTGACCTTTGACCTAGTGACCTGAAAATCAATAAGGGTCATCTGCGTGTCATGATCAATGTACCTATGAAGTTTCATGATCCTTGGCATAAGCGCTCTAGAGTTATCAACCGGAAACCATCTGGTGGCCGGACGGACCGACATGAGCAAAACAATTTACCCTCTCTTCTTTGAAAGGGGGGGGGGGCATAATGAGAAAACTGCCCCCCTTCCAGCAGCCATGTTATTCAACTGACCGGAACCATTTTGTAACTCAACTCTTATATCAAGGAAACAAATGTTCTGAGCAAATTTCATGAAAATTGGGCCAAAAATGTGACTTCTACTGTGTTCACATGTTTTCACTATATACATATAGAGAAAAATGCCCCGCCCACTCGCGGTAATGTTTTTTCACCGATCCCAACCATTTTCAAACTCATCCGAGATATCAGTAAAACCAATGTTTTGACCAACTTTCATGATGATTGGGCAAAAATTGTGACTAGAGTGTTTACAATGTTTCTCTATAGCCAAATAGAGAAAAACTGCCACTATATACATATAGAGAAAAATGCCCCGCCCACTGGCGGCCATGTTTTTTCACCGATCTCGACTATTTTCGAACTCGCCCGAGACATCAATTGAACCAATGTTTTGACCAACTTTCATGATGATTGGGCAAAAATTGTGACTTCTAGAGTGTTTACAAGGTTTCTCTATAGCCAAATAAGGAAAACTGCCCCGCCACTGGCGGCCATGTTTTTCAACGGATCGGAAACACTTTTGAACTCAACCAAGATATCATTAAGACAAACATTTTGACAAAGTTACATGAAGAATGGGCATGAAATGTGACTTCTACAGTGTTTACAAGGTTTTTCTTTTTTTAGACCGAGTGACCTAGTTTATGACCCGGCACAACCCAGTTTCGAACTCGGCCGAGATTTCATTGGGACAAAGCTTCTGACCAAGTTTCATGAAGATGGGACAAGAAATGTGGCCTCTAGAGTGTTTACAAGCAAATGTTAACGGACAGACGGACGGACGGACATACGACGGACAAAGACCGTTTACAAAAGCTCACCTGAGCAATCAGGTGAGCTAAAAAACCTGCGGAAAAAAGATGCTGGCCGGACCGACGGACCGCCTGCTTTATGCCACTCTACCTGGGGCATCAAAACTGATTGTGTGAAAACTTATAAATTAATAAATACCTTAATATTGATGTTTATCTATACACTAGTAATGTTTCATAAAGAAATTCAATCCCTATTTAGCACATCAATTTATATTGTGTTTTTTTTTAAATTCACCTTACGATTGTGCATTCCTTAAAAGCCGGATCTGAACTGCTTGATATTGCAGTGGTAAAAGGTTAACCTGCATTAACTAGTAGGCTGGGTTTATCTGCTAGTGATTCGCTGCTAACATCAGAGTGTTTATAAATAAAAACATGTGTTTGAGCAGACAGCCATTTGGTATAGCATTGCATCTGTATTTACATGTAAACTTGATTTTAGTCATTCGCTAGCTATTGGCTGAGAGAAGTTCATAACCTTTCTTGTGGGCGGTGCTTAGCATTCACAGGGAAATTTGAATTTCAAGCAGACAACAAACAATTTTTTCTGTAAGTCAATAACTATATAACTTTCAACCACCAAATTACACATACATATTGTTTGTATACTAAAGTATATGTATGCCAAATTTCATTGGAAAATATTAAATACAAACTTAAATATTATGAAAATAATCATTTTTGTTTTCTGCTGTTTACACACCAGTGTACAACTGAAAAGTAAACATTTTGTGAGTTTGTGGCCCTTTTATACTGCTTCTCTGGTGTTTAAAATTACTTACCTTTTGAAAATGTGCATTATATTGTGTAATTTTATTGTCATTAACAGTTATTTGAAAAATGCAGAACTAAAGGGTCATGCATCATCCTCTCATCACTTTTAAAATGGATACCAAGTTTCATAGTTATACTATCAGGGTGCAGGATCAAAGGGGTTTTCCGGGGTTTACACACAGGCTGAAAAGAATGTAAACACACCGTTAAGAACTTTATTTTTGCAAATATCTGAAGTTATTGAAATACCTTTGCAAAAAATTTTAGTGCATAAAAACAGTTTTCTTGCAATTTGTGCTGAAATCTTAAGATTAAATAATAAATCATTGAATACCTCTGATATCGACGCCATAATTTCACGTTGGGTGCTGCATAACTGTATACATGAATGCAGCATAGATTGAATTTTTGGCCGAGAACGCAGGCTTATTAAATAAAGTAATTCTGATGTATTTCACATTGCACTAAGCCGCGTCAATAACTGACTTGTATGCATTACGGTATTTTACCATGTATAGAGCGCCCCCATGTATTACGGGCATGCAATTTTTTTAAGCCAAAACGAAGAAAAAAATATTTTAAGACCAAAAAACCTGAAAATCGGACCGAAAATCGCTGCCATTTTTAGATTGCGCAAGCATTAATGTTAACACCTAACACCAGATAAACACCAACACCAAATGATAATATCAAACACCAATTACGTTGCTAAGTAGGAGAATTACATCATGACGTCATGACGATGTCACAATTGTTCTTTCTTAATGAAGAGTATTCAAGAGTTATATAACATGAAATTATCATTAATTATATTTTCTTCTCTTTTTTAGTACAGTCTGTATAAATAAGATTGAATTATTAAAAAAAAGTTCGAACAAAACATTATAGATAATATAAACACAGTCAGTGTCAGTTTATATAAATTCTCTTGAGAATTTCCCTCCATGCAACACTTCCAGTAGATTAAATCCTGAAGCTCCTCGTTTGGTCATACAGTCAGCAAGGTGGTATTTTCCTGAACACCATCGGATCTCCTACACCTCGTTCCTGGACAGGGATTCACTTATAGCTGCAATATCGACACGCAAACGCTTGTCATCCACTAACTTAGTGGAATGTACAGCTTCGATGACACTCTTGTTGTCAATGTACGCTATTATTGGTATGGTGTTTATCCTTCAAATTCCATGATGTCTTCCAGCATCTGTCTGTAATAGTAGCCACATTCAAGGCCTTCTTGTAGACTTAGCGCCTCTGCAGCAATTGTTGAACGGACAACTCGTTTAATTTTGTTTGTGTGCCATGCAAGTGGGTACATTTTCCTTGGTTTTCAGCTTACCACACAACATAGGCCGCAGTACTTCCTGTGCCACTGTTAATATTGCACAGAGAAGCATCCGTGAAGACAACAATCTTCCAGTCCCTGATATTTTTGCTGAGTCTTGCCAATGATATCATTGATCTCACATCTTTCACTCTGACTGCTTTAACTGCTCTTGTCAAATCACCTACAGTTGCTTGTTTCCGTTTAATGCTCAGGTCTGAGTTCAAAAGCCAAGTCCGGTCTGGTTCCCTGTACGACCCAGTTGATTTGTCCAATGATTAGTCTGTATCGTGATTGCTCTTCTGCTGTTAACAGATCTTCCTTCTGCTGCACCCTTTCTGTATCTAAACTTCTACTCTTTATGTTTTCTACATACTTGGATTGATCTAAAACTATGTCTGTTGGCTGTTGCATAACTTTGAAGCCAATATAATTAAAATTGCCTTCTTCTACTTTTCCGGAAACAAATCTTTTACGTAAACTTGTCATAATTCTCTCAAGACATTCGTTTCCTGCATGGAGAACATCATCAAACATGGCAACATATAATGGCACTCAACTTTCCATTTGTATGCAAAAAGAACATTGCTGGGTCCATTTTTGATATTTGACACCCGAGCCTTATTAGTTCTTCCTTAACACTCATTGTTCCTTTTCCAACTGTCGGACTGTCACTTTGCATAGAGATTTCTTCTTCAAAAGCTTTTACAATAAGTCGAGCTTTTGTTTGATCATATTTTTTAGTAATTACCCACCTAGTTGATAGAGTATTTTTACCACAGTCGTTTTCTTCTACGTACGTGCTGAATTGTTTCAGGTTCTGTAATTCTGCAAGCTTTGCTTGTAGAACATCATCATTGACTTCTTTGTTTTCCATCACCACATTCACTTTTGTCAAAGGTTCCCATTCAACTTTATCCCAATTGATGCTCTTTTTCTCTTTACTTGTTTCCTCAATGATGTTATACCAGTTTCTGTTCTGACCGGTTGCTTTTCCTGCCCTAGAACCTTTGCATGGATCCACTTATCAGTTTCTGGTGTTTTGTACTGAATGTCATCATTGGTTTTCAGTATCTTATTCACTTGCCTGGTTTCTTGCTGCTGTCTATCTCTATCTAACAAGGTTTCTGGTTTGTTGTCCAAGCTTTCTATTAATAGTTCTTCAAAAATAATTTGTTGATCACTTGCTTTTATCATATCTTCCTGAACTTTGGCCTTTTCCTCATCCAATCTTAGATTTTCCTTCACATTTATGTCTTCTCTGTGATCAAACCAATTGTTCACTTTTTGTAATCTATTGGGAGACACGCGCACAAAAATTGCTCAATGTGGTACAAACACAACTTTACCATCTTGGAAAATCACTTTCCCTGGTCCAAGCCAGCGCGTTTTTCCTTCTCTCTTGTAGAAGACGCAGTCAACATTGTCAAACACCTGTTCTGCTGCTCTTACTTTATTTCTAAATGCTCGTCTTATTCTTTCATCAGCTTCAGACTGTATAAATACCACTCGAGTTGCATGCAGTGCATTCAAATGCTTGGCAAACTCCTCACTGCTAGTTGATCCTTGTAAAGCTGGCAAATTCTCACTCATGAGGTTTGGGATATTGGGGTTCTGGCCAAACACAAGCTGGTGGCTGCTGTAGCCGCTCCACATTTGCAATGAATTTCTCGCCATATTCGCCCATGAAAAGAGTGTTTGTAAGTTGATGTTTGTGTTATCTGCATGGAGCTTGGTCAACATCATGTCTGTAATTGCATGAACTTTTTCACATAATCCATTTTGAAACGGACTTTCTGCTGATGTAGTGCATAACCGAATGTTCAATATGGATGTAATTTCTCTTACCTCATCTGAATTGAACTCCCCTCCATTGTCTGTCATCAAAGATCCCATAACACCAAATCTCCCAACCCATTCCTTCATTAAGACATCTATGATATTGAATGTCTTCTTTCTGTCCACAAAAACCGACAAAGTATATCTTGACCACATGTCTATGATATGTAAAATCCAACGCCCATTCCATTGTTTCAGGTCCATTGCAACTTTTTCATTGAATTTGGAGGCCATTGGCATACCAACAACTGGTCTTGAAGAAGTCTTTGCATATACCTTACAAAGTTCACATCCAGTTTCAATCATATCCAGATCTTCTTCATAATCATCTTTTCATATGCCAGCATCTTTCAAAAGTGCTACCAACCTGTTCTTTGGAGGATGTGCAAATTGACGATGCAGTTTCAGAAGTGTTTTATGCCTCTCTTGTTTGCTCAGATCCTCAAGTTTAACTGCACACACATTTTCTACTGTGACTTCCACATTTTTATCTATTGGAATGAGGTAATGACCTGATGTTGTCAAACTCAGCGCTACCTCCTGTCCCTTTATTGTTGCTGTATCATTTTCAAGATCGAGTTTCATGGCTGCTCTCTTCATTGCTGTACGGGAAAGAAGTAACAGGATATCTGATTTTACGACATCAGTCTTTATGGTAACTGCTTTTCTGGCAACTACAGCAGGTATGCTGAACTCACCTTATGATTTCAGGCAGGTCCCCCCTCCAAATTGATAAACTCTCTGACCCACTGATTGGCACACCTTTTCTCTGTCAGTCTGGTCAAAAGATTCCATACAGATCTTCATCCAACTGCTTCCACACTGCATTTACCCTCTTCATGTTTTCCCAGCTGTCAAGAAATGCAGGCAACAAGTGTCAAAAAGATCCACATGATTTACCTGTCAATGGTTTACCGTCTTGTCCTGTTGGGTTAATGTTCTTCGTGTATCCATTCTTGCAACTGTCCGTTGAAAACTCCCCTCTCTGGTTATCTCTCATGTTGGGTCGCCACCCTTTTTCTTGCTTCCAGCTACCCCCTCTGTTATTACTGTAGTTACCTCGGTAGCCGCTCCGTATTCTTGAATACCCCGCTGCAATAAAAGCCTCTTCGTTAGCTGCCAGAAAAGCCGGCTCTAACTTAAAACTATCTTGTTGGCTTGATGATGCACCTTCACCGCCCTTGAGTTTCTTCAACGACTTCTTTGCTACCTCGTATAGTGTCTTCTTGTTGTCATAATTCATGCCAGTAAGTACCAACAACCTCTCGTCTTTTGAAATGTTAGCCTTTCTAAGCATTTTGAAAGCCAGTATCTCAGAAGGAACTGTCATGCTCTTCTTTTCGATCTTTCTATATTTAGAGTCAAACATAGCCACAAATTCAGAAATTGATTGTCCATCTAACAGTTTGAAATCTTAGAAGTCTTCAAATTTCTCCAGGCTGTCAGTAAGGTCATCCTTGGCAAGATGTCGATCCAAGAACTGAATAAGGACCTTCAAACCATCATTGTTTTTAAGTTCATCCATACCTAGTTGATCAAAAACTTTTTCACGAATTTGTGATTCATCATTTTCAGGTAGTGTTTATGCAACGGCAATTCCTTGTTTTTCTTTACTGATGTCAGTAATTTCTTTCCACGCCAATAGCTCTTGTTTATATCTTTCATAAGTCTTTCCATTTCCTAATATAGGAGGATTGATCCTGGTTGCCATGCTCAATTTGCTGTATGTTCTCTGTTGTCACTGAAATCTTACACTACACCACGCCAGAATTTCACTGCCACACTGATTTTCCACTGAGGATTTCTTTTTACGCCTCTGCTACCACTTGTTAACACCTAACAACAGATAATGCACATGGGAAATATCAAGCCAATCAGTGAATCAGTTGACGAGTTATTAATTGGAAACCATCGTACTCTTAATGTGTATCTCGATCTTTGACCTTTGACCTAGTGACCCTTATTTCAACAGTGGTAATCTACTGTCCGAGGCCAACACCCATGTGAAGTATCAAGCCAATAGGTCAATGGGTTGACGAGTTATTGATCGGAAACAATTTTCACACTAAGTGTGATAGTGACCTTGACATTTGAACTTTTGACCCCAATTTCAATCGGGGTCATCTACTCTCCAAGGCCAATGCACATGTAAACTATAAAGCCAATCGGTCAATTCATTGACAAGTCATTGATCGGAAACCACTTAGTGTGATAATGACCTTGACCTTTGACCTAGTGACCTTAATTTCACTATGGGCCATCTGCTGTCCAAGGTCAATGCACATGTGAAGAATAAAGCCAATAGGTCAATTTGTTGGAGAGTTATTGATCGGAAATGATTTTCATACTAAGTGTTACAGCGACTTTGGCCTTTGACCAACTAATCCTAATTTCAATAGGGGTCATCTAATGTCCAAGGCCAATACAAATGTGAAGTATCAAGCCAATTGGTCAATTCGTTAACAAGTTTTTGATAGAAAACTATTTTTACACTAAGTGTGATAGTGACC